>NC_057797.1:435776167-435782479 GCF_018294505.1 Triticum aestivum | reverse complement strand
GCCGGGGTCGGGGTCGGGGCCGGAGCCGGCGCCGGGGTCGGTCGGCGTTGGGGTCGGGGGCGAGGGCAGAGGCGCGGCAAGGGCTCCGGCGGCGCGACAGGGGAAGGGAGAGTGGGGATTTGGGGGAAAAGAGGCGGGATGAAGAGAGGAGTGGGGATTTTGGGGGTTAAGTGGGCATAGTAGTAGCGCATTTAGGAAAAACGTGCTATAGCTAATCGAGGTAGCTATAGCGTTTTCCTGTAGAAATCGCTACTGCTACCTTGACTAGCTGTAGCTCTTTTCTGAAAAATGTGCTGCTGCTATAACCAGTACCTATATAACAGTTTTCCCGTTTGTTTCCTTCTGTTTTCTTTTCCTTTATTTTCTCTCACTTTTTTTCCGAGAGCAGTTAACTAAGGGAATTAAAGGCGGTATATATTGCATCATTTGACGGTTAAATATGTATACAAAATAGGAACATATATATTACATCATTGGACCCATGCATAATAATGGCTAAGTGTGTATACAAAATAGTAACATATATATTACATCATTTGACTGATAACATATGGCTCCTTAGCGTTGACGTTTTCATTTTTGAGTCAGCTTCTTTCCCTTCTTGTTCGTTGAAGAATAATTGAGCCCCTCATTGTGACTTTTCCTTTTCCATGGAGTACGATTTTTCTTAGGTAATGTAGTATTGATTCTTCTTTTGACGTATACTTCATCATCATCATCATCTTCCCTCATTGGGTTACCGTACTGATCGTACTCTTCCTCGTTGGTGACTCCATCCATTCCAATGATGTTCCTTTTGCCTCTCCTCACGACAACACGGCTGGGATTGTGCGGGTCGGTTATGAAGAAGCATTGTGTCACGTGCTTAGCGTGTACCCATGGCTCATTTTTTGCAATAGCATTAATGGTAGCGCTCTTGGCATCGGGTATAGTCATGGTAGTGAAATTCTGGTTTTCTCTTTCGACGTTCTTAGCCTATCTGACATGGAACATCATCGTGTTGTGCAGTCCAGAGTAGTCAAGCTCCCCGATCTCCTCGACCCTTCCGTAAAATCTTTCAGTTGTGCCGTTGTCATTGCCGGTCATGCATTCCATCATCACCCCTGAGTTTTGATCATCACTGAACATATCTTTGGCCTCCGTGTACACTACAAAAAAATACACTTCCGTGATGATACGTGTTTGTCACAGTAGGTCGCTTTTTTGTCATGCATGTACATCCATGACAAATTTATGACAAAATCAAGATAGTCATACCTGTGCTGTCGTAGAAGTGTTCCATGACATTACCAAAATTATCATCACGGAAGTGTCCACTTCCATGACAATAAATCACGCGTCACAGAAGTGCTTTCATCAAGGGTTACCGACACGTGGCATCCACCGTAACGGAACACCGTTAAGCTATCGGGTCGGGTTTTGGATCCGATAACCCGTTAACAGCCCCGACCAATGGGCATTTTCCACGTATAAAATCATCATTGGCTAGAGGAAACACGTGTCGGCTCATCGTCGGGACAGATGTCATCCACTCACTGGACAGAAGGCGCCTATGATACGTCGACACGTGGCACGGCCCAACAAGTTTAAATGGGTCGGCCCAACTGAAGGCCCACATGATTTTGCGGACCATAATGGGCCGGCCTAGCTAAAGGCCCACGAGATTTTGCGAACCATAATGGGCTGGCCCAGCTAAAGGCCCACAAGATTTCGCGGGCCATAATGGGCTGGCCTAGATAAAGGCCCACAAGATTTTTGTGTGCCATAATACGCCGGCCCAGGTAAAGGCCCACAAAATTCTTGCGGATCATAATGGGCCGGCCCACCTAAAGGCCCGCGAGATTTCGCCGACATTAATGGGTCGGCCCAGCTGTAGGCCCACAAGATTTTGAGGACCCTAGTAGGCCGGCCCGTTAACTGGCTGCCATGTTTTGGGCCAAATGCCGGCCCATATTTGATACGGTCTATTAATGGCCTGCCACGCTCCGGGCCTAATAGTGGCCCATATGAGATCCGGCCCATTAAAAGCCTACCACGTTCTGGGCCAAATTACGGCCCAGATAAGGTCCGGCCCTTTAAGAGGTTTTGGGCCTAATTATGGCCCATATCAGATTCGGCCCGTCAACTGGACACTATGCTTTTGGGCCCACTTGCTAAAGGCCCACTTAGTAATTCGGCCTGATATTAGTTTTGGCCTATTAGGGGCCCGTTTAACATTTCGGCCCTATATTAATTTCAGCCTGTTAAAAGCCCGTCATATAGTTGGGCCTAACTACGGCCCGATTTGCATCCGGCCTGCTCGTAGCCGATATCTGATTGGGCCAAACAAGGACCGAGACAATTTTTTAGCCTGTTAAAACCCCGTGATTTGATTCGCACAATCATGGGCCGCGGTTCATTTTGGGTTGCTACCGGCCCGTGAGCTGATCGGCACGTTTCAGGCCCAACCTACATCGTGATTGCATGACGGCCCGATTATGTACCGTAATTTTACGGTTTGGCCGGTTTACTGCGAAGACAGGATATATATACAGTAAAATAATTCCAGCATCATGAATAAGAAAAAACATATACTATACAATAAAGAAATTACGGCATATTACATCCACTGGGCATCAAAGTTCACCACTATGATAATAAAGCACAAGCAGACAGGAGATTACATACACTGGGCATCAAAGATCGCCACCAGTGCAAATAAACACGCCGACAAAATAATATACAAAACCGACAACACTTCAATAGAGTTCAAGAAAGGTTAGCCCTGCTGGGGAGCTGCAGCGCAAGCAACTGAGCAAGATGATGAGACTGCGCTTGTTCAACACTTATATCTTCCTCACTCTGAAAGATAAACAAGCAGACAGATGACAGGTTTTGCACATAAAAGTATCAGTGCTGACAATTCATCACATTTCTTACTGACGAATAAAGTGACAGTTTAAATTTGCATTAACACAATATGGTATTGTTCAGGTCAAGACATGGCAGGAAATGACATTGTGAAGGAGTTGGCAGCTTCACGACACCACTGGATTACAGATCAAGAACTCATAAGTATCAATGGTTAGTGTGCTGTCAATTTATACCATTTCAGATTGGCAAATAAAGAGATGGTTTAAATAATAGTAGAATGATATGACATTCTCCATAGTTAAGACATTGCAGAATATGACATTGTGCTGTAGTGGGTAGGCTCACCACACCACTGGATTACAGATGAAGAACAGAAGCATACATGCAGTGCAAAAGAAGATCACTTACTCTGTATAGTTTAATTTACATGGTATGAAGAAGGAACTTGGTTGTACAACTGAAAACTTAAATTGAGAAAGGACAAACTTTTGTTTATGAACTACATATAATAAACTTTAAACAAGCAATTTGATGCAAACACCAAAAACAAACAGCTGGTGCAGTCATGCCTATCCAAATATATACAACAAAGTTTGAAGGCTTGAGATGGACAAACTTACATTATTGGTGAAGACAGGCTCTATAAAAGCCTTGTCCATGCTGATGGGGGGGGGGGGAAATTCAAGAAGTTTACCACAGAATCTTCTTCAAAAGCATTGCCTTTATTCTACATTTTGTTAAGAGTAAATATAGATGTGATAATATACGAAAAAATGGAGAACATTTAAGATAAGATGAAGAGTGATGCTACATAACCAAGTATCTATAAATGTAAGTGCATCGATACAGGCAAAAGGTACAGCCAAGAGCAATGCACAGCTAAACTTCTTCAGTACCAACCTTATGGTAAGAGTAAATATAGATCTGATGTGTAGAAAATGGAGGGCAAAGGAAAATAAGTTGCAGAGTGATGGTACATGAACAACTACCTATCATTATAAGTACACTGATAAAGGACAGCATGTACTTACAAGAACAATGTAGAGCTAAAAAAACATTGGCATTGGATATATTCTACACTAATGTAACCATTCATACAGATCAGATAATTTGGGGCGAATAATTGATAAGCAAGCTATCATGCATACTGCTGTCACATAATGAACCGGGTATGTATGCAAGTACAGTGATACAGGACAATAGGTACTAACAAGAGCAAAGCAGCGGACAGCATATTTGCGATATCCTGTTGTTCTTGTAAAACCGGAATTCTTCTTCGAGCAGATTTCCTGCAAAAAAGATCCGTAAGGCACATGCGGAAAAGTAGAAATTCAAATTGTCATGTGATTTCATAGACAGTACCTCATCCTGGGAACGAGACCAGTGCATAACAAGGTTTTTCCATTCAATGTCTTCTAAATTTAGCACAGGAGACTTCACCGGAAATTCGTTTATAGACTTGCCATCAAAGTGTGATTTCCTCAGGTAACACTGATACTGCTGCAATGCTTCCTTGAAAAGCACAAGCAAGCTTTGCTCATTATGACTATCCAGATTGACCCTCGCCTAGTTACAACAATGTAATGTAAATCATTGATGTGTTCAATCCGCAGAAAACAGGAAAATAATAGCCATGAATAATAGCACCTACACGTAAGTTGGACAGGAAGATGTGAAAATGGTGTTTGTCTTCACAATAATCTTCCCATGATGGGAATATATGCACGTAGTCCCTAACAACATTGAAAGCATTGTCTTTTAAACTGAGAATAAATGGAATGGGGTTCCAATCTGCAGGAATTGGCCGTCTCTACAGTTGGGATAGGTCTTCGGCCGGTGGACTTGCTGTACTTTTTGCTGGAGTGGGATTTTTCTGTGGTACAGCTGGTGCTATGGCAAATGAAATCGGTATAACTTTTGCTGGAGTGCAGGTCCTGTGTGGTGGGGCTAGTGGTGTGGCCAGTGAAGTATGGGTACAGTCTGCTGGAGTCGGTCCTACGTTTTGTGTCACTGGTTGTACAACCAATATAAGTGGGGTGCTATCTGATTTCTCCAGCACCACCACGTTTTTCAAGGACTTTGCTGGTGCTCCTTCAGGTTCGGCAATCACCCTCTTCCTTTTTGATGTCTGATGCACAAGAACAGCATTTGAGTGGAAAAACATGGTATGATGACAGATGGAATATGTGTTGATAATGGATGGGCATGGCATCTCGACATATATGATGAGTAAACTAAGCAGATGGCGGTGCAACAAAGTAGAAGAAATGCAAGATAACATATGCAAGATACATGCAATCAATAAAACCTTGCCAAATTAGAACAGGCACCTTGATGGGTGAACAGGACAGGCCATCTGCCTTTGACTCCTCGAGGTTAGAATAGTCATTAGGATGATATTCTGAACAAGAATCAACAGGTGGGGAGCGTACGAGTTTCATTGCTTCCAGAATGGCACTCAATGCCTTGCTGCCAATTTTGTAAGTCATTGCAGTGTTCCACAATATTCTATTGATGCGTGGATTCTGATATTCACTGTAATTGCGTATAATATCTGAGAACCATGAAAACATAAATAGTCGTGAGATTATCTTTGTAATGCAGATGATATTCTAATATAGGGGCGCCCCTGTAAACACTTGTGTGCTATCACTGGATTATGATGAGAGAGCTCATGTGTGCTATAATATGGTGCGTGCATTTATATAATCTGGCACAAGTACACAAAAAAATAGGCTCCAGAAGTAAGGATAGCTGGCAGATGATAGGTTCATAATATACTGTATAGAGAGTTTATTGCCAAACCATGATAACAAGAGCACACAGCAACTAGGCAGATCATAGGGGCTGTTTGGTTTTAGGACTAGCATTGCCACACTTTGCCACACATTTTTGCCAAACTTGACTAAGGTTAGTTCATCAAAATGAGAGCCACAAGTTGGCAAGCCTAAGGGAATCTTGCCACACTTTTTGTGTGTATGCCATGTGGGGTCCAAGTGTGGCTTGCCTAAGATGTGGCTTGAACCAAACACTCACCTAAGTTGGTCAAACTTGCCTAACCTTAGGTGTGACAATCTTTGGCAAAGTTAGTCACAAACCAAACAGCCCCATAGTGTACATAACAGGGGTACACCATAACCAGGATATATAAATCAGGAAAGTGGAACTGGCTGGAAATTACGGTGTTGTATTGCCACTAGTAATTGAAAGCCTATCGATCACGTACAGGCCAGCTCTATCAGCTGTTGACTGCAGATGTCCCTGCTCCCCTTCCTGACAAGGAACATACTGTGCTTCCCATACAAAACACCGCACGGGCCGCCGGCCGAACCACCGGCCCCACCACATGTGTTCCTTCGCCACCCCCACCCCGCCCCCACCCGCGTCGAGTTTTCTTCGTTCGACGAGGCCCCACCACCGCCCCCCACAACCACCGTCCCCACCCGAGCCCCTTCGATC
>NC_057797.1:435726220-435775928 GCF_018294505.1 Triticum aestivum | reverse complement strand
AAAATTGACTGACCCAATTTTGAAATTTAGTCTACTGTGATTTAACTAGTGTGGAATATAAAAGGGGAAAACCATAAGCATTGAGAGTATGGTGTTGAGCGTGCCATGGTAGATCTGAAGGTGTAAACCGGACAAAGGCAACTTCGCAACCAAGACAAGAAATCAGAGTAAAGCAGTGGTGATCTATTTTCTTGCTGCGATAAATAAGTTGAGCCGATACGAAAGAGTACCGCCTCTGGTGCGGCGCCGTGTACGCATCTGCTGAGAATTTGACGGTGCTACGGTAGCGATGGCCGTCGGTGGCGTGGAAGCAGATCTAGGAGGGTAGACGATGGCGGCGGGGCGCGGTGGATGAGACGGTCGTAGGAGCGGCGCCGGCAAGGTGGACGACGGCGGGGATGAAGCGAGAGGACGGGATGCAAGGATCCCGGTCCGAAGCCGTGGATGAGAGAGGTTGATCTCTTGTAATGGACGGCGGCGTCGGGGTATCAGCTCCGGCATGGTGGAGGAGGACGGCGGTGGATGGGGTGGCGGACGGCGGCGGACGGAGGAGGGTGGGGTGGAGAGGGTGTTTTGGCGCCCACGGAGTACGAATGGGGAAATGGGAGGTAGAGAGGAAGGGGGGAACCATGTATTCAGGGCGCGCTTGTCTCAAATGCGAGGAAATTTACAAACTTAGCCCCCGTTTCAAATTTCTACTACATCACAGCAACACTAGTCGGTTGGGGATAGGATGGTAATCTCGCATACACCGAATATTTGCCGACGAGAGTTTGTTTTTGGCGCCCATCGTGTATGAATATGAATCGGGGGGAGTCGATTTCGGCCGAGGACAGACTATGTTTTGGCACCCACCGTGTATGAATCCGGGTGAGAGGCGGTTACGTCACGTTTGGGTGAAATTACAAACCTACCCCTATCGAAACCTATAGAAATCAAGCATATAGGCTTTGCTTAGCGGGGATAGGCAGTAGTGATTTCCATCTCGCAGATTTTGGTTTTGGGCGGTTACTGCGACTTTCCCCGCTTCGTTCAAATTTTGCAGAGTGCACGTTTACCGTGCCAACTCAATTCGAATCCCGTTTGTATTCTATTTTTTTCGGGCGGGATCCATTTTCAATTGGAATTACATTCTATATACATCATTTTTTTATATATACTTTCAAAAGCACAACAAAGAATTATGCTCCTTTATATGTATAATATGATTTACAAATACAACGATATCGAAATCTTAAGGTTGAATTCGAAAAATTTTAACCAAATTATGTTCTACTAAAGTGTATGGATCAGTAATATCTACATATTAAATAACATAGATGTGCGTGAATTCATATGAGTATGCATGTTTGATAAATCAATTTTGGTTCGAGTATGGATTACATGTATCATCATCTCGAATTCAAATATTTGAATCCCTTTTTTGTTCACTCCTTTCACGCCCATCTCTCTCGCATGCATGCTCCTTCAAGTAGCTATCACTCTCTTTTCTCCATCTCACCCGCACGCTCACTTCATGTTGCTCCTATCCTCGCAAACATGGTCTCTCGACGTCTCCCTTGAGAAGTGTCACACTCTCCCTATCATTATAAATTACACAGTTTTCATTATCTCTCACGTCTCTACTGTTCTCTGGTATCACTCGGTACCTAAGCTTTCTTTTTCACCGCCAAACACACAGTCTCCACTCGTCTTTCACTTTGTCTTTCTCTCTATGGGATTCTCTCACACACCCTATATGTCTCTACATATGACTCATACCACTAAAATTACTCTCTCTATCTCTCCTGTAGACACAACATTTGTTGCAGTCTCCTTTTCGTCTCCATCCCAGACTGATATTATTCATTTGTTTACCGATCAGACAACCACGACTACCATCTCCTCTCTCTCTCTCTCTCTCAGACACACACGCACAACTCCTACCACTAAAATGTGAATGGAAAACGAGATTTTGTTATACCCAAACAAAAAAGGACTGGAGGGAGTGATTGCTCTGACACGGACGCGGCCTCTCATAGCGCAGGCATTGAACCGGCGCGCCGGCCAAGAGGGCCGCACTCGCTGCAGGCCCGGCTGAGCACGCCTCCTCGCCGCATGCAACCAGCTTAAGACTGCCCCGCCTGCCTTCATTGAATCCGTGCATGTGCCGGCAACACGTCCTTTCGCGAGCCGGCAAGCATTTTAGAACACAAAAAATGACTAAAATATAATTAATTTACGCATGGTCTTGACTTGTTGTGCTCGCACTGGTAGCAGGAACTAGTAGATGATTTTCTTTATTTATAACTCTCCTCACATTTTTTTGGCTTTGAAGTGAATCATGGTTGTGGACATTATGTATGAATGTGCAGATATCTGTGAACATGAGTTTGATGTGGAAGTTGAACTTGGAATGTCGGGCTTGCACGTGAACTATACCATGTCCAATGCTTCGTCTGTTATTGTTTGGAAAGTAATTGTTGTTATTACATGACCCAAAAAAAACATTTTGTGCCACATCAGTAGATGCACGGACATCACAACAGGCATGCTGACTGGATAAACATTTGAACCTAGCTATTATGAAGGAAATTTTGTATTGACAATAGTTTTAGATAGCAGGAGACGCCTAGCCTGCTCTGCCTCTCCTAGCTTATTTCTGGCTTCTTCCATCTCTTCTTTGGCTTGGGTGAAGAGAGCATCTGATTGCTCTTTTCGCTTCTTCAGGAACTCAGCTACATTCTCAAGGGCTTCTGCACGCTTTCTTTCAGCCATTACTAATGCCACGAGGACACGAACAGCTGACGACTCCACCTGGCTTGTGTGTAATCCAGCATCATCTGGGAATTTGCACCTTGTGTCTAATCCAGCATCATTAGGGAACTGGCACCTTGTGTGTAATCCAGCCTCATTTTGGAAACATGATCTCGAGGTTGACCATACTTCCCTCCTCGCAGGAACTGCATCCTGACATGAAGTTACTTCTTTTTTAGATCAATACTCAGAGCAACCTAGATCCATTTAGTAGAAGCCAGATAAACAGAACTCGGAGAAGTGAATTTAAAAGGAAATAAATAAATAAAAACAGACTACAAGGTGAGAACACCCACTTCCTACATCAAGCTAAAAACGAAATCATTAGGACGATTAAGACTCTTCTTATTACGCATCGAAGAACACCACGCTTAAGAGAAATAGAAACTACAACATATACACATCGAAGAACACGAGGCTACACAAAAGTAATTGAAAGGGTGTTACTTACCAAAGCTCATTTTACAGGTTCGGTGCAGCTCCTCTTTAACTTGCCACGCTCCTTGAAGATGTCCCGAATATCCCGTGTTTGGTCTTCATTGCTCCTCTGCATGTTCGAACTCGTGGTTTTAAAATCTCAACATGGCAAGAAAAATATACTACTAGTAATACTCGCGCATCTTGTGGGCAACATTAAAGCACTCGTCTGCCATGTTAGAGCATCTCCAACAAGATAAACTACTCATACAAATGCATCTTGATGCGTGCAACGCATGGGCATTTTGCTAGTTCTAAAAACCTTTCCATCATTTTCCACACTACTGGTTGCAGATGAAAAACCTACCCAAGCACAGCGCGATACAGGAGCGACACACAATTACAAGCTGATATTCTGTTGGACAATGGAGGCTATAACCAATTACTTTTACGGGAACAATAGCACCCAGGAAATTTGAAGGGTAGGTATGAACAAAATTGGAACTGCACATGTACTGCTAAGTGATTCAATACACACATTACCAATCGAGGAGGAGAACGATGGTCGCGGCGGCCTGTGTGAGTCATGGTCGGCAATGGGAGTCAGTTCATTGTCCACAATGGTGGTACTTCTGTGCTTGTCATCGGCTTCCGGGAAGCAGATCTGAGACCGTGGAAGACGATGCCGGGGAAGAGGCTCCGTGTACGACGACGACGGTGGACCGGCTCCAGTGCGGTGTACGAGGTCGTCGATGAGGCAGATGCGCTGCGGTGGACGAGTGTGCCGATGTAAAGGGGAGGATCACGAAGGTTGCGGTGTCGTGGAGAAGTCTATTTTGCGATGGGGATAGAAATTGGGGAGTATTCAGGTGTACTACTCTGGGTGCCGGGGTGGGGTTGGCTGGGTAGGGTGAACCTAAAGTTACGAAAACAGCCCCCGACCAAGCGTCATCCGTAGGCCTGTTCCGAAGGCTATGATGGTAACTTCCCACTGCTCGAATCAGGGTCGCGGGAGATTTTCCGGCCGACCTCAAAATTTTGTGACACTGGACTCCCCGTGTGGCATGTTGAGTGATTTGGCTAAGCAACTAGCGAGTAGTAGTAGTAAACTCTGCATATTAGGTTTGACCGAAGTCAAACTTCCTAAAGTTTGACCAAGTTTATAGAAAAATATAAACATTTACCATAACAAATATGTATGATGTGAAAGTACATTCAATAATGAATCTAATGGTATTTATTTGTTATTGTATATGTTAATATTTTTTGTTATAAGCTTTCTGAGAGTTTACAAAACTTGACTTTGACCAATGCTAATACGCAGACTTAAATAAAAACGGAGGGAGTACACATTTGTTTTCTTAGTTTGTAGTGAACTAATCATTTGTTGAAATTGTGAAATAAATATATTAGGCTATTGACTTCGAATGTAATGGTCTATACAATTCAATAGTTACAATCATTGTCGAATCCCAAGATGTATACAAGGTCTATAGTACTTCACAACATGCTCAAACTCACATAATCCCAGTCAAATGAGAATCTAAATGCATTTCATAGTTATTACTTTGTAGGATGCAACAAGAACAACCATAACTCTACATCAGCCATTATAGAAGCAACATTTTGACATATCCCAATGTGTGAATGAAACGTGCAGAGAGAGCTTTTGAAGATGGAGCAGATAGGGCGGGAAAGATTGTATGTATGTGGACGAGAGAGTAGGGGACAAACCTAACGAGACAGAGACAGAGAGATAGAGAGAGAAAGAGAGAGGAATAAGTTAGGTCTGTGAGAAAGATGCATACATGTAATATACATGAGATGCGTGTACATCTGGATTCTGTATACGTGGAAGGAGAAGAGACAAGATGTTTGATGAGAGAGCAGGAAAAACATGGACGAGAGGGGAAGGATCTCGTGGGTTGAGGGATTGACAATTTTGTGCGGGGGAGAGAGGGATTGGTAATTTTGTGCGAGAGAGAGAGAGGGTGGGGGGAGGAGTCAGTCAGCCATCATCACATCACCCTGCTTCCAAATGACACCGCATTCTCTAGCGTGGTGTGGTCGCCGTCTTTGATCTGCTCATTGCCTTCTTTGAAGATTGAGGTGTTGTGAATGTTGGGGTGCAAAGAAGCACAAGCGAGAGTGGTCGCCGTATAACCTTGGATGGGGATGAATTGTGTGCTCGGGGAAGTGTGTGTGTGTGTGTGTTGTGCTGCGTGTGTGTGTGTCTCTCTCTCTCTCTCTCTGTGTGTGTGTGTGTCGGATATTGAGAGAAAACAAACCTAAGGAGAGAAATGGGTATTCACGAAGAGATTGTGCGGACCTTGAGGTGGGCAGGGGCCGGGTGAGGGTGTCAAAATGTGCGCGTTGATGCATGTGTTGCATGCGACTGTGCAAGGGACGGACGAATCAAGAGAGATGGTTGTTGTGTTACGGATGCTCCTCTCTCTCTCTCTCTCACACACACACACACAAGTAAACTAGAAGACCGTTCTCTCATGTATGCACAACGTATCGGCATCTGTCTATGTATCACTCATGCACGATCATTTGCACATTCACACCTCTCTATGTCTGTATCACACACACACCGTCTCCATATTGCCCATCCGCCACAACACACATATGGACACATACACACGTTCTCTCTCAGTCACACACACAAAATCAGTATTAAAAAAACTAGGGCACACCTAAAACGTCCAAATCCAAATAAACACGAACTGGAGCTAAATTCAAATATATGGAAATATTGCAGCGTCAAGAACTTTCACAGGAAAAAAAGTTGAGTAATATTCGAGGATTGTTTTCACACACACAAAAAGGTTCGGTGGATGTCCTTCGAGCGCGACACGGTGACGCACCGTTCGATCGACCGCGGCCGCGGTTCACGCGCTTGCACAGGATTCCGTATCGTGGTCGTGGTACTAAGGCTGGTCACAATGGGCAAGAACATAAGCTAGTAACTAATAAAAGCGCTGCCTAAGTCTAATGTTTACGTGTACTAGTACGGTTTTCTTTTAAGTTTGACCAACCTTATATATAAAACTAAAGTAAGCTCCCACACGCGCACTCATCAATATGTCACCGCCGCCGTTGCGCATGCCGCCGCCCGCCTGCTCCGGCCAACAATTTCTCGCCCATCACCGTCGTGTCGCCGCCATCCTTGTGCCATGAAGCCGAAGGCTCACCCACTCACGTCGTCTGCAGTCCCTCCTCGCGATGCCGCCGCGCTGCCAAGCATGCAAGCAGCTGGTGGAGCCGCGTCTATGCATGCAGCGTACGAAGAGGAGGACGAGCGCGTGCTCCAGCACGCCGGCGAGGAGGAACTAGCGTGTCATTGTCATCTCCGCCCGCGTGGAGGAGGCGAGCATGATGGCTGTCGCGGCGGAAGCCGGTCGCGCGCGCGTCGAGCCCGCAAACCGGGTGCGGACGTGGAATCTACCTTCGAGACCTTGAATGCCACGTGGATCCTGCAATCTGAAGGAGCAATTTGGGTCAGTCGACTCATGTGAGTTGTTTGATGCAACATGGATGGCTAGAAGGGCTTCTTCCACCTCTTCTAACGTCTTCTTCCTTCGCTCCGTCGAACTTCTTTCACAAATCGACTGACCCAAATTATACTATTAGTACGAACGTATTAAGTACAGTAGGAACACGAAGATACAAGTAGTAGTACCAACTGCAAGAAGAACAGTAGTAAGACATAGTACTGGTACTACTGTACGTACTAAAGAGTTCAAATAACGAGAAAGAACATAAACATAGTTCTGCTGGGGCCTCAGCACAACACACCCTTGAAAATAAACTAATAAGCAACTAGTCCACTTGACACTGCAGTAGAACCAGCATGACCGACGGCACTGCCACCTACTTGGAGTCCGAGTCCACGTCCTCGACTTCGTCCTCATCCCTCTTCCTCTTCCTCTTTGCCGACGCTTCTTTGCTTGAGCCGGACACTGGGCTCTGCTTCTTCATCCAACCCTTGTAGATATTTAAACAAAGGTAGGCATCCATTGCTGCGTACATGATGTGATCTTCATTTAATGTCTTCGACTCCCATGCATGATGAAACTCGTGATGAGGTTTCTTCAGTTTAGCATACGAAGGATCAATCATGGCTGCTGCCAGGATCAGCATTGAAGGTTGAGAGGAGGACACCAGGCTTGCCTTCTGGAGATCGAAGGGCTGGCCTACAACGAGACCTATCTGATGCAGGACGTCACTGTCGTTCTTAAAGCCTACAGTAACGAATTTCACTCTTTTGTCCTTGAGGAAGTTCTTAAAATCCTGGCACTCAACGTCGGCATGGCATATGTGGTAGACCAAGCAAACATTATGTACGCAAACCTGGATCATGGCGGGCTTCTTCCTCTCTTCGTCCTTTAGATCCTTCTCTTGTCCCAGGACTGTGGTGTACTCAACATCTAGCCCAGCGACCCACTCATCCGTTGAACTGTTGAACATGCATAGGAAGCGAGCAAGCCATGCTTTCACCGTCTCGGATCCACGTGTGTAGATGACGATGAACTGATCGCCGGTGATGGCTCTAACCTGGTACTCAGCGGCGACCATGGAGATTTGGGAGGCCATGGATTTTGGAGGAGAGTTAGGAGAAGTTGAACTATTGTACCCCGCAAAAAAAAACTGGGAGCGAACTGATGTGAAAGGACGGGACGACTAGGAGCGAACTGTTGTAAGGTAGAAGACAGGGACGAGTAGGGCGTGCGAACAGCATGGGGTTGCTGGCTTGCCCTGTGGATAAACAGCTACAAGCCCCCAAAGAGTTCTCGAGAACTATGCGGGGCCCAGTAGATGTCATGTCTACTAGACCCATATCATAGGCCTAACAGTATAGCTTCTGCCTGTTCGCACGCCATGCCGGCACGTGGATGTAACTTCACTTAATTCCGTCAAACGTCGCGCCTCCCACGACCTTCGCCTCCCTCGCGCGGTCGCGCCCTTTGAGACTTCGACCGGCTATAAATGAGCAATTTTTTTGCCTTTTTTTAGACAAGCAATTTTTTTGCCTACTCCGCATGCATGATACTCCCTCTGGTCATTTTTACTCCCGTCAACCGTTTGCAAAGTGTTTGACCAAATTTATACTTTTTTTAACACCACCTTATATTAATTAACCAGCCACACCAGTACACTCATTCGATACAATATTCACCACACAGGGCGGTACGTTATTTACAAGAATACCATCTAATCTATTGTCAAAACTATACTTAGCGATTAAGTGTGCCACCTTATTGGCCGAACGGCTAATCTTTGACAATTGAAGATTGTTGATCAACTTCGAGATGCTCAACGCTTTCATCTTCAGGTCACACATAGCAGACCTGTCAACGCTTTGACAGGCATCAATGAAATCCCACGACCAAATTTATACTAAAAATATCAATATCTACAATACTCCCAAAACACTTAGGCGCGGTGCATTAACTTCTACCTTGTTTCTTGTTTCTTGACATATCCACCAATAGAAGATGTGGTGTGCATGCTTTTGATGACTTGAGACTACCAAACACGACATGCAGTGGTTAGTTCATTGCATGCAATGCTATTAATTAGCAAATAAACATTAAGATCTCTCGTTTTCCCCTCCTCCTTGGTCACAGTGCACAATCTAAGATGACTTGCTCACCTAGACGGAGGGAGTACTGATTATAATGAGTACTCCCTCCTTCCATCTATATAGGGCCTAATGCTTTTTTCAAGACCGCCTTTGACTATTGATAAAATTAATACTACATGACATGCATAATGTGAAAATTATATCATTGAAAGCTCCTTTCACATACGAATTTGATGATGTGCTTTGTGTAAGTTGCATGTCATATATTATTGCTCTAACATTTGGTCAAAGTTAGCCTCGAAAAATGCATTAGGCCCTATATAGATGGAAGGAGGGAGTATAAGAACTACGTTTTATAATGAGTGTAAAAATATTGATTTGACATTGTGAATGTTGACACATTGTGGAATAGTTTTTGAAGTCTGAAAAAGTACTCAACTAGTGCTGTCGTTCTCCACATAAAAATGTGTTTACCAATGCATGCATGAACTCTAGTTACTCTAACCCCCCTCTCTTCTTAATTTCTTTGCCACATCAGCATGTTTTCTATTCCCGTGTGCATGATACCAGCTAAGATACCACCATTATGGCCAGCCTTAATCATCGCATGCAATAATTTAGTGCACCTTGAAATATGAACATGTGTGGGGCGTGTTTGTTTTTAATGACTTGAGACTATACCTAGCCCGGCATGCAAGATGACTTATTATGCACCGTTCCCCATACCTGCAGGAAGCCCGTTCATCTCCAAATTTTTTCCTCTCCATGTGTGGAAACAATATGCCTGCCAAACTCTCCTTCTCCCTCCGGCGGTCCCACCACTCCACCCCGTGTGAAAAAATCTGCATGCATGACTCTCCTCCCCCCCACGCTCATCCAATCCGTTGTGACCAGCAATATTTCCACCCCTTCGCTCCCCCGTAATTTACTCCAACAAATATGCCCACGTAGCTGTTACTTAACTACAGGTGCATTCGGTCACTGACATATGGGCCCAAC
Source organism: Triticum aestivum (assembly GCF_018294505.1). Taxonomy (NCBI): domain Eukaryota; kingdom Viridiplantae; phylum Streptophyta; class Magnoliopsida; order Poales; family Poaceae; genus Triticum; species Triticum aestivum. Next base: position 435,766,126 of record NC_057797.1, on the reverse strand, counting down.
AGGGGTCTGGCCCACATGTCAGTGACGCAACTGGAACGGCAGTTAAGTCAGTGCAGCTCAGTCCATATCTTACGTAGGTGTGCCATTGCTCGCTATAAATACTGCACCTCCCACGACATCGCTATCTCCTCCCCCTCACATTCACGTTCATCGCTATCTCCTCCCCCTCCCTCTCATGTCGACCACCATGGCATCGCCCCTCCCAAGCCCTAGGAGCCCCTCACTGCACCGCGCGGACGGTCACGTGTCTCCATTCCGTTCCTCGCCGCCACTAGTCGAGGAGGACACGTCGGTGTTCCGCTCCTCACCGCTACGCAACGTGTCACCGTTCCGTTCCTCGCTGCCACTAGTCGAGGAGGACGTGTCGGTGTTCCGCTCCTCGCCACGACGCGTCCAGGTGGACGCGTCGGCGTTCCCAATCTCGCCAGCACGCATGTCGGAGGACGCGTTGGCTCCCCGCTATGAGGAGAACGTCGCGCCGCCCGCCGAGCCCCCCAGCCTTGAGGAGCTTTGGAAAGAAATGGCTGTCGCCTTGTGGGAGGCTTTGCCTCCAGCAGAGCACGCCAAAATAGAGGCAGAGAAGAAGGCCGAGGAAGAGAAGCGCACCACGGAACAAGCTGCCTGGGAGGCCTATGTCGCGTCCGAGAGAGTCAGGCAATTGGCTCTTTGGCAGAAGGCTCGTGCGAGGGTCGTGAGGGTGGCGGAGGACGCCTGTGCCGACGCCCTGAGTGCAGTCGGGCCCAAGCGCCTCATCTACGCTTGGCGGTACGTGGACCGGGTGCACGCTTCCAGCGAGGAGGAGTACCTGTTGGCGCCAGATCACCACACCAGTGATATCGCGCTCGCCCGCCGGCAAGCCGCCAATCAGCACCTCGCGAGTTGCGAGGCTGAGGAAGAGGCATTGTGTCGGCGCGCTGGGAAACGGCCGCGCACTAGGGCACTCGTGGCGCGCTGCAAGCACTCCTGCGAGCGCCGTGGCTTTTAGGAGGAGTATAATTTTTGTTTCATAAGGCGATCTCATTAGTTTTGGGACGCAAATGATAAATCTCGAACGTTCAGGAATTTTTAGCGTCCTTAATTAAGCATGTAAAAGGGAAAGTTTGGAAACCTTGTGTATTCATACGCATTTTGCAAGTATGTGCATATAGCACAAACTTTACTGTATACTATCGCACTACACGTCTCTCTCGATATATGCTTGCAGATTGTGCTACTCCCTCCGTCCAGGTCAATAAGTCATCTTCGGTTGTGCACCGTGACCAAGAAGGAGGGAAGACTTATACACCTAGACGGAGGGAGTACTACTATTACTTATGTACGTGCAAATGCACGTTTTAACATTAAGATGCGGTTTTTGTAAAAGTAGAAAAACAGCACTAGTCAAGCTTGTGAAACGGTTCAATGCAAAACGAATGCAAAAATGCTCGGTTGATTGTTTACTTTTAGCTTCCTTCTCTATGGTTATTTCTCTGTCGTACTTTGTACAGTGTATCTTACTGGTTGGAAAGGCATGCAAATTCCCAAACCGCTTCCTACACCCTGTATCTCATTGGTTGGCGGCATTGACGTTGTCGCCCATGTCGTCGAGGATGAGGTTGCCGAGGTCGGGGAAGAAGTCGTCGTTCGCAACTAATCATGTGGACTAGCATAGTAGTAGGATACAGAGTAGAAACATGAATTCTACCACGATTTCGAACAGGAAGGACAGAAACACATACGGTGCAACGGGAGCAACACCATTGGCGTTGAGGTTGTCGCCCATGTCCAAACACCACGTAAACACGGTCTTTGAGCACGGTTCGTAGTCGTTCCATGCTCGGGCTTTGAAGTTTGTAACTATTTTAGATTAGAATATACTACTCCTCTGGTGCTAGTAGTAGAGCAGAGTCCTACTCTACTACTCTACTCAAGCAAGTTAGGGCATAACATTGTAGGGAGTACCAGTACTGTGATCACTCAAGCAAGTTGTCTGGCATCGACGTGACCCTACGCTGTTGGTATGTGTCTCGTAAGTCAAGCGGCGTGCTGTAGTCATCATCACCTGTCCACTTCCCGTAGCACATATTCGCTTCTCCATCTTTGTCCGCACATAATCTCATCCAATCTTCCATCCTCGCTAAGGCGTCTCCCCCCTCGTCTGAAACCCAAGCACTAACAATGGCAGAACCGAGCAGCGTCCGCCGAAAGAGTGGCTGGAATTCGCTCCCCACAGAGGTAATCAAGCTCATTGTTTCGCGTGTGGACAATCTCAGTACCATGTCGCTCGCTGCGTGCTCGTTGGGGCTGTACCGTTTACTCAAAGCCCTCAGGATGGAGCTTTTTAAGCCAGCTCCTTGCTTGCTGATGCCGCCTGATCTTCAGAAACAGCATGTCATGCAGCATAACAATCGTAGGGTGGTGAGCATCAACCCCCTTGACTGCGATCCGATCCCCGACAGCCTCAACTACATTAACGGTATGTACCGGGTCAGCATGAACACATCTTGGATGGTGCTCGTCGACGGTCGCAGCAGCTAGATGCTCATGGAGGTCTACACCCGGCGATTGATCCCCCTTCCTTCGATTAATACTGCACTGCTTTGGCACCGCAGCCCAGAATACTCAGAATCTTACAGTAGCCAACATGATACCAAGTTTGATTTGCTCAAGGTTGTAATCTGCCAAGTGCCCACAAGATCTGCGAATTATAAAGACTTCAGGCTAATTGCATTCTTCAACCGCGGTCTCGCCTATCTGACAGGTCACTGCGGTAAGTGGATAAATTTGCACGTCCATCGCAGGATCATACATCCTCCATGGTTCTCTGATGCCATTGAACACAAGGGCTTCATTTACGTTGTCGACTCCTTCTATGGCTGGACGTATTGCTGGCCTACTCCAGTCATCGCTACAAACGGCTGTTACAGCAGTATGTTACTTTCCTATGATATCATGATGGCTTGCTTATATTACTGTCAACATTTGCTGAAAAAATATTCATGCTCATAACATGTTGTTCTTAGGATTGACTAAACCAAGAGCCCTTTTTATTTGACTCCAACTTGATACGACGTTGTAGGCCGCCTGGTGTCCCTACCCTTTCTAATCCCAGAACCTTTCAAAGAAAAGCGGCATGGCAGTTGCAGGTGGTTCCTGGCTCGATCAGACGACGGCGAAAGATTGATGATCGTTCGCACGTACCGGATGTGTTGTTTCACGGAATACAATCACAGTCACTGCAAGGTCTTTGAGCAAGATCCCAGCTTCTCTGGGCCTTCAGAAATTTTTGACTGGAGGCTAGTAAGTAGCCTTGGTACACGCTCTCTGTTTGTCAGACTGAATTATCCGATTAACCAGGAGATAACCGACGGCAAGGATCATGATGGCAGCGCAGTTTCGTTCATCGGGCAAAACTGTGTGTACACAGCGTACCATGCGTCTGTGCATGCACCATACCCTGATATGTGCCGCCACGCTCTGCAGCCCAAAGTAGGAGAGTGGGTCACAAGTATCAGACTTTGACCTGCTGGCTGGAGTTTCCCCCGTCAGGCACCCATCTGGTTCAAGCCGTCAGCCAATCTGCACAGCTTAATAAATAGTAACGTCTAACTGAGCCAGTTAGTTAGATGCGTACACTTGGTTTAGTAGGATCTTTATTTAGTTTGATGCATACACTTGTTCTTTTTTGGTAGCCCTTTTGTAATGATGGCTGATGTTTGGTTTGGAAGAGAGAGCTGCGTCTTCACTCTTCTGGCCTGCTTACTGCTTCTGTTGCACCCCCAGCCCTGGTTGCTGCTGCTACTGTTTTCAATGTATAATCAGTAGTATATTTCGTTTGTTGGTTGAATAAATGTGTTGTTAGAACGACAAACACAATGTTTTGGAAGTCATTGCATGGTTCGATCCTTTAGTGCCCCGTACCGTACGTAGCGCATACTATTTATCGTACGGAACACATTTTTTTTGAAACTCGGAACACATTTTCCACTTGTTGATAACATGCAGCCCACTGATGAAGGCCCAATAGAGAAGCCCATAATTAACTGGAAGGGAGGCTCTCACATGAATCCGGCCCAGGTACATGCTCATGGTCCCCTAAACATAAATAAGTAAATAAATAAATAAATAAATAAAGCTAAATGCTCATGCACCAGTTCTTTGGGAAAATAGGTAGCCCAGTATTTCTTTTTGAAGAATACCCAAGCTAGGCCTATTTGTTTTCTCCAAATTAATGGGCTGCAAATCTTTCAAAACGAGGAGGGATGCATTCCGGCCTGGCTTAAGAGTATGGTCAATATCTGTTAAAAGTAATATCAAAAGGGGTTGAAAATTCCAAAAAAAATTATAGCAAATGGGATATAAGTTTCTTTTTTGTTTTTGTTCTTCACTGATATCTTATACGCATTTCATTGGATTTAACATGACATAGTACTAATTTATTTTTAAATTTGTTTTAGTATGGCTATTAATTTTTGGATTAAGAATATTTCGTTCCCCGGCAAAAATTTGCGAATTTTCAAAAATTCCCACATATTTAGTTATTTTTTTACCCTCGTACTGACCAGAAAATGGCCAGCAATTCTAAAAATGGAAAACGGGCTGCAATAAATTCCATATGAATTAGAAAATGAGTAAAAATTATAAAAAATAATAGGAAATGGGCTGTGCACGCCAGAGATTTTGAGGCTGACTTGTTTACGCAAGGCTTTGTCAGTGAACACACGATTCTAGCAGCAGTTAGTGTTGGATGTCCATCCAACGGCCGACGTGCTTCTTCAATCTCTCATCTTCCTGCTCCAGCCGCCTAAACTAGCGCCGGTGGGACTGCCTGCTCCCTCCTCTTGTGGCCCGTTGTGATGCCGTACAGGCTTCCCCGACCCACCCTACTCCCTCCGCTGGCCTGGCCGCACGCAATCAACTGCCTCCTTATTACGCGAAAAAATGATTCCTCCCACTGACATCTGGGGCGCACCGGTTGGGAGGCTGACCTATGGGCCTACTAACTTGACGCGTACGCAGGGCTTGTCAACTTAGTCAACAAACGATTCTAGTAGCAGTAACCATTGGATTTGAATCAAACGGTCCTGCTCCTTCTTCAATCGCTGCTCTTCTTGCACCAGCCGCCCAAACCAACGTCGGAGAGACCGCCTGCTCCTGCCTCCAGTGGCCGGTTGTGCTGTCGATGAGGCCTCATCGCCCCCTACTACACCCACTGCTAGCCAGGCCCTGCGGCGACGGCAGCCTCACACCGCAGCCGAACCAGTGAACCCTCGTACTCCTCTCTGCGTGGGCATCCACTGCCGCGTATTCCCCGGCTCCGCGTCGTCCCCTTCCTAGGCCTCACCGTCGTCCACTGCCTTGGTGATCTCGGCGCGGCGTGGTCAACGTGGTCAACGACATTCCATTGGAAGAGTACTGTACGTGGAGAAGCTGACAGCTGGGTCCACGGCCACAACCCAGTTTTTTTGGGATTTGCCAACTAAGTCGCTTTGTCAAGCTTGTTGGGCTGCAAATCTTTCAAGACGAGGAGAGCTTTCATTCGGCTGACCGAGAAAATGGCCCATCAGTAATGAGAAATGGGTTGTACATTTTTAAAACACATCAAACCGGCAATTAGTTTCAAATATCTTTTTTTCATTTCGAGATTTGAAATTACATTAATTTTTATGCATGGAGAATTTGTTGGATTTTATATTGATATACATTTATTTTTAAAATCAGTTTGAATGTGAGTCGAAATTTCGGGATTAAAAATAGTTCGGACCGCACCGAAATATGCAAAATTTTGTATAATTTTTTAACCATAGCCACAATATGGGCTGTAATGCTAACAAAAACAATATGGGCTCCAAAAAACATTAATAATTAGCAAATGGGCTATAAATTATTAGAAATAATGGTAGATGGGTGTTGACACACGAACACGTCACGTGTATCCTCGACGCCAGGGGTGATGCACCGCAGCTCACATCGAAGGAGACCCGACCGACAGCGCGATACGCAAGACATTCGACGGGCGCTTTTGCAGACCCGAAAACCCCACACCCCCAGGAGGGACCCCGTCAGGGAGTGCAGCGGCTATGGGCTGCCCTAGGTCGATTCTCTCGCCCCTAGAGCCTCAGGATTCGCAGCTCTCAAACATGAAGAACAGCGAAGAACGAGATAGAAAAATGGTGGAGAGATAAAACGTAGATGAAAAATTAGTATATTGATTTGTTCGATTGTGTGTTGTTCAATCGGCCGTCACCCCCAACATATATAAGAGGCGGCTGGACTTCCCGTACAAGTAAAGGATTCATCTAGGCTTTCCTTACAAGAAAAATTACATCAATTCACGTCCTAGAGTCCTAATTCTATTCCAACTCGGATTCAGTCTGAATCTGGCCCAAACTCTGTCTTCCTTCTTGCGTGGGCCGCCGGGCTTGCATATGATCTCCGACCGAGACTGCCCAAATATAAAACTTGCGCGCCTCGACGTTACGAACAACTCTCATGTTGATCACTTTTCCAAATAAGGCCATCTTGAATACTTTTCGAGGTCATCTTTATCTTCCAGTCGGACTCGGTCTTGCAGTAGACTGGATTATCCGAGTCTCGTAGTGAATTTGTAGGCTATATATTATCTCTGATGATGATGACTCCAAAATCAAAGTTTACCGTCTTGATGATACGCACAACTTCTGTATTGAACACTTCTTCATCCAAGGTCATTTTGATAAACTTTCGAGCACATGTTCAATTTCACTCGGACTTGAGCTCATCCACTCGGATATTAGATACTTTCACTCGGATCGTTCGATTGGACTTTTTCACTCGGAAGACAATCTTTCGCTTGGATGACTATATTTCCACTCGGATGACTATATTTCCACTTGGAAGGCACTATCTTATTCAATCGGCAAGTTTTCGTCCTGATGGTAATCTTTTCACTCGGAATATTTTCACCTGGACGACAATTTCACTCGGATGATCATATTTTCACTCGGATGATTATATTTCCACTTGGATAATAATAAGTTCATCCGGTCAGCAAACTTTCACTCGACCGGGAAATTTTCACTCGACCATAAACTTTCATTCGGATGGTAAACGTTTCACTCGGATTTCCGACTGAAAACATAGCCCGATCTTGATTTGTCTCTCCAGGCCTCATACGATCCCGGATTGAGACGAATTATATATGAAAATCTATCGGCTCGACGAGACGAAACTTTTCTATGTTGAAGGTTTTTTGATTCAAGGCCGTATTGATGGCCGAATTACTCGCGCAACCTATCAGACAAGTGTCTGACACCTCGCGCCATATTTCCGTTGAGGTTCGGTCTGCAGTATATTGCCTCTAACTTTTGCATATGAACTCGGATTGAGATGATTTATATATCAAAATTGATTGCCTCGACGAGACGGAGACAATTCCTTAAGAGTGCTCCTTCATCCGAGGTCATTTTGAAGACGTGATTGGCCAAAAACCACTCGGAACATTGAATTATGCCACTCGGAGTATAGTTTCGGTCCGTAAGATAAAGTCGAATGAATATAACCGAAACATCAAAGTGGTTCCACCTGGTGACGTGAATATTTTTATGCTGAAAACTCATTCACTCGAGACCATCTTCATTGCAATCTGTATCTTGCCAAAATCAGGTGTCAACACATGCCCCCTTGTTTTTCGGCAAAGATTGCACGCCGAAAAATAATATGCATAGTGTTTGTTCTAAGGACGATATCAACACTCCATCGGCCATTTATTTTTCTCAGGGCGATAATTATGTATCGTCCATGTTTGTGCTAAGGGCGATAATCGTATATCGGTCATTGCCTACTTAGGCTTCCTGCCACACACTTGGGTGGTACTTCTTCAAATATTTGCCATTGAGAGCTCGATGTAACAATGCCCCTTGTATTGATTCCACCAAATATGAATTTCCGGGAACAACTCTTGTAATTCTAAAAGGACCTTCCCAACTTGGAGACCACTTCCCGAATTTTCTATCTTTCGAACCAATCGGTAGAATCACTTTCCAAACGAGATCACCAACTTGAAAATTCTTCAACTTGACTTTCTTATTGTAAGCCCTTGCCACCCTCAACTTATCTCTCTCTATGGCATTCAAAGTAGCCAAACGTTTATCAGCAACCTCATCAATGTTGTCCATCATCAAGTTATAGAAGTCTATTGCCGATAAATCATTTTGTTTGGCTATTCTCAAAGCATTCAAATTTACTTCCACCGGTAAAACAGCCTCTTGACCATATACTAGCTCATATGGGGTCACCTTCGTAGCACCATGCCTTGAAATTCTATGTGCCCACAAAGCTTTAGACAACAACTCATGCCATCTCCTTGGATTATCTTCAATCCTTTTCTTGATGAGTTTGATTAAAATTTTATTGCTAGACTCAGCTTGTCCATTAGCTTGGGCATAATATGGAGAGGAATTGAGCAACTTTATGTTATAAGATCCAGCAAACTCTCTGACTTGGTGTGACATGAAAGATGAACCTTGATCTGTTGTTAACGTTTGAGGAATACCGAATCTATGAATAATGTGCTCGGTTATGAATTGAATTACCTTTGTATGTGTCATGTTCTTGAGAGGTACTGCTTCAGACCATTTAGTGAAATAATCAGTTGCCACCAATTCAAACCAATGCCCCTTTGAGGAAGATGGATGAATTTGCCCAATAAAGTCTAAACCCCATCCTCTGAAAGGCCACGGCTTGATAATAGGATGCAACATAGCAGCAGGAGCCAGTTGAATATCACCAAATTTTTGACAAGCTTCGCACCCTTTATAATATTTGAAGCAATCATTAATCATAGTCGGCCAATAAAACCCAGCACGTCACAATAACCATTTCATCTTGGGAGCCGACTGGTGAGTGCCACAAATGCCTTCATGTACCTCTCCCATAGCAACTCTTGCCTGGTCCTCATCCAAACACTTTAGAAGAACATCATCGACTGTTCGGCAATAAAGACCATCATCTCTCATTGTATACTTGAAAGCCATACGCCGAACAGCCCTGTCCACCCTTTCACTCGAATTGCACAAGTAATCAACAATGGGCTTCCTCCAGTCGGGATTGTCACCTGCACTAGACTTTTTGTTAATGGTCGAATCAGTGGGTTCAGGTTCGGCCTCTCCCATATTGGCAAGACAAGACATCGGTCTTTGAGATATATGAAACATGCCATTATCAACATGATATTCGGACGCTTGTTGTGCCAATTTATTTGCTTTCCAATTGTCATGTCTAGATATATGAGCAATGCTAAAGCAATCCAAAGTAGAAATTATATCTAGACATTTATCAAGATAAACATTAAGTGATTCGTTCAAACACTGAAAGACTTTGGATATTTGCTGCACCACTAGTAACGAATCACCATAAGCCTCAATATGTGTAACACCTATAGCAAGTAACATCTCTAGGCCGAATAACAATGCTCCGTATTCGGCTTGATTGTTTGTACAAAAATATTCTAAGCGGCATGAGGCTTCAAAAACAACACCATGAGGAGATACGTAAACAATACCAACACCTTGGCCATTGGTACAAACTGAACCATCAAAATATAATCTCCATGGTACTATTGAGAAAAGGTTTATATCAACATCAAGCTTGTCATCAATCCGATGTTCAACAATAAAATTAGCAACGATTTGGCCTTTCATGGATTTTAGAGATTCATAGGCCAAATCATATTCAATCAAAGCATAAGCCCACTTGCCAATTCTACCACTAAGAATTGGTCTATGCAACATGTATTTAATGACATCGGTCTGACAAGCTACTATGCAAGCACTCGGTACTAAATAATGTCTCAATTTTGTGCAAGCATAATATAAACATAGACATAATTTTTCAATAAATGTATACCTTGTCTCTGCGTCCAATAGGCGGCGGCTCAAATAAGTGATGGCATGCTCTTTTCCTTCGGTCTCTTAAGTTAGAACAGGACCAATAACTCCTTCCTCTGCTGCAATGTAAAGTCTGAAGGGTTCCCTATGCTTGGGTGCTTTCATCACCGGAGGAGTGCACAAATAATTCTTGATCATATCAAATGCTTCTTGCTGTTTTGCCCCCCAAGTGAAATCAGCATCATTCTTTAACCGAAGGATAGGAGTAAATGCATCAACTTTCCCTGATAGATTAGCTATGAACCTTCTCAAATAATTGACCTTACCAAGAAACTTTTGCATATCTCTCTTGCATGTTGGAGCCTCCACTTTATGTATGGCCTCTATCTTTTTGGGATCAATCTCTATGCCATCTTCATGAATAATAAAACCCAAAAACTTGCCAGCTGATACACCGAATGCACACTTTAAAGGATTCATCGTCAGTCCATACTTTTTCATTCTTTCGAAAGCTAAACGCAAATCGGCCAAGTGAGATTTAAAAGCATCCGATTTGATAACAATATCATCAATATAAACTTCAAGTATGACACCGACTAAATCATGAAAAATTAAATTCATAGCCCTTTGATACGTGGCTCCAGCATTTTTTAATCCGAATGTCATCACTGTCCACTCGAATAAACCAAGGAAACCAGGACATCGGAAAGCCGTTTTGTACATGTCCTCTTCGGCCATAAAAATTTGATTGTATCCGGCATTACCATCTAGAAAGCTAATAACCTTATGTCCAGAAGCATCATTAATAAGCATATCGGCTATTGGCATAGGATACTCATCTTTGGGTGTAGCCCTATTCAAATCTCTGAAATCAATGCACACCCTCAACTTGCCAGATCCTTTCGTCTCTACTGGGACAATGTTAGAAATCCACTCGGCATACTTGCAAGGTCGAATGAAATTAGCTTCAAGCAGTCGACCGATCTCTTCCTTGATCCGGTCATATGTTTTCGGATTAAATTTTCTGGCTGACTTTTTATAAGGTCTAAAACCGGCCTTTATAGGTAACCGATGTTCCACTAGCTCTTGGCTTAACCCTGGCATCTCATGATATTCCCATGCAAAGCAACAAACATATTCTTTCAATAGCTCGATTAACTTAGCCTTACAATCGGCTTTCAAATTTTTGTTTATAAATGTCGGTCGAGTGACTGAACCATCTCCAATATCTACCTCTTCTAACGGTTCGGCTGATGTAAAACCTTGTCCAAGTTTATCCATGTCATCCAACTCCTCTATAGACTCATACATATCGTTCTCACTGGACCGATACTTTACAAGACGTTTTTGTAACCACTCGGAATTAGGATCCATTTAAACATATCGTACCTTGGAGCCGATTGCATTCAGTCGGCTTTAAAGAGACAGGCACAAAACCATTCTTGGTCGCGCTGAGAAAATCAAATTCTGATAAGTCACGTCCCATCAAGCAAGTAGCATTGGGATGTTGCCAATCCACCGATGCATCAGCCAAAGCAACACAAGCCGAGTTATCCGCATGAATGACTTCCACTTCATCATCAACCCACTGAATCAAAAACTGGTGCATAGTGGATGGCACGCACTGGTTTGCATGAACCCAATCACGGCCTAGTATAATGTTGTAGTTACCTTGCACCTCAGCGACAAAGAATGCAGTAGCCAAAGTTTTGCTTCCGACTGTAAGCTCCACATACATCACACCTTTGGCTTCAGTTTTCTCTTTGCCTTCAAATCCGTTGAGCACCATATTGGTCTTGATCAATTCTTCATCAGACAAACCCAATTTCTTGAAGACCGAATAGGGCATAAGATTTACCACAACACCACCATCAACAAGCATCCGAGTGAGCGGTGATCCATTGATATGACCTCTGAGATATAATGGTTTAAGATGCGTTACTGGTTCTTTTGGCTTCTCGAATATTGCGTTTTTAGGGCCAAAATCCAGCTGAACCACCTCCCCTTCCTCATCTACAACACGAAACTCAGCAGGTAAGTAATACACCATATTGATATCCATACCTTCATGAACCGGTGTAGACTCATAGTCCAACATATCAGCCTCCTCCTCAAGTGCATTCACCGATTCAGAAATTTGTCCGAGTGAAGAGGAAGCAATAGGTAACGTAGACGATGCAATGATTGCGTCATCCTCTTTTGGTAGTGTAGGTGCTGCTGTGATAGGTGTAGAAGCCACAGCATCTTGTATTTGTTTGGGCCTCCACACTTGTTTTGTAGGTACCATAGGCCGAGTGTCATTGAACAACTTATCCCTTTGCTTCTCGGCCTCTTGTTCTACCATCTCTTGACTCCTTAACCTCTGTAGTTTCCTCTTTTGTGTCTTTGTTAGCCCTGGAGGACACCACTTTGGCTGAGTGTATTTAGGATCTCTCGTTTTTACCTGGCTGGTGCTTGCCTCATGGTCATTAGCCGAGTGCTTTGGCGCGATAGCAAGTATCGACTCAGTCGGATTGCTATGCACAATCGGCTGCTGTATGGAGAATGTTTCGGTGCCCAAGATAAGTGAGTCGACATCCATTTTCTCCTTGCCTTTTCCCGACTCAACTGCTGCAACACTTGGTGATTTAACACGCCATTCTTTTCGACTTTCCAGATGCATGAAATTTCCACTCGGGCGCACCTTTTTACTCTGATGGAATCCACTCGGATGGATATCACCCGGATGGAATTCAGTCGGATGGAATCTACTTGGCCACATTTTTTCACTCGGATAGCTTCCACCTGGGTGCATTCTTACACTCAGATAATTTCCATCCGGTCGCATGTTTTGACCAGCCGACCGATAGTTACCGATGTTCAGTCGGCCATTATATGAGTATTCAAGTCGACCCCAAACAGTTTGCCTTTGCTCTTCTGGAAACAACGCCTTTGGTCCACTCAGTTTCATATACTGACTGAACATATCATCTGATGGTGACCTTGGTCACTTCAAGTATGATGGCCGGTTAGAGCTGGGACCAGCCGACTGATTAGCATATTTGGATAGCAACATATCAAAAGTTGGCTTGATCCGCTTGCGTTGCACTTTAGCTTCATTCCTCTTCCACTTGCCAACTTCTAGACTCTTGGGTTTGACAAATTTAACTCGAGTATTTTCTTGCACTTGCGGTTGCCCCCCGAGTGTAGGATTCTTGATGGTGATTTTGATTACTTCCTTGCCATCGGGCTGCTTATCAAGCACAACATGTCTCCCCAAGACCGTGCTGCCTTCCTTGTCTTTCCTGGGCTCACCAATAATGATATTAGCTTTATTAGCAGATTCGGCTACCTCAGGCCGAATGAGTAGCTTCTTCCCCTCCAAATCCATGGTATTCATTGGAAAAGGTTGTTTATCAACTTGCATCTCAGAAAAGTTCAATCGTCCGTCATTAATGGCCGATTGTATCTGTCGTCGAAAAACATTGCAATCGTTAGTAGCATGAGAAAAAGAATTATGATACTTGCAATAAGCACGCCGTTTTAGCTCTTCAAACGGCGGTGAAGTATGAGATATTCTAATAATCTTAGCCTGCAGCAAAGCATCAAATATTCTATCACACTTAGCAATGGTAAAAGTAAACTTCATCTCTTCATCATGATTCTTATGAATCGGTTTCAGATCATTGCAAGTAAAGGGTTTGGCCTTAGATGGCCAAACAAATTCAGTAGCAAAAACATCACCCTCATCGTCCGAGTGATCACTATCATATTCCACCATATTCATCTTTGGACGATCGGCTTTGTATCTATGCACTTCTTTGAGATCTTTGCTTCGGCTTTCCTGAGCCAAAGCCCTTTGTAAGACTTGGTTGATATTTAAGAACTCATAACCTTCTAGCTTTTCTCTAATAGGAGTTCTCAAACCACTCAGCACTAGGTCTGCCAAGTCTACCTCGGTTATCACCAAACTAAAACACCGGTTTTTTGTTTCTCCGAATCTCTTGACGTAATTGGAGACCGATTCATCATGCTTCTGTTTAACTGATGTTAGATGTGATAACTTGAGTTCATTGTCGCCGCTATAAAAGTGATCATGAAATTTCTGCTCTAGCTGCGACCAAACCCGAATGGAACCATGTGGTAAAGAAGAAAACCATGAAAATGCAGTACCAGTTAAAGATAAAGGAAACGAACACACTTTCAACTCATTTAGTGAGCCTGCTTCACCCAGTTGTGCTAAGTATTGACTAACATGCTCCCATGTGGTTTTTGTGCCCTCTCCATTGAACTTAACAAAATCTAGAATCTTATATCCCGGGGGGCACTGGATGGCATCAAAGTACTCGGGGTACGGCTTTTGGTAAATCCGATTCCGAGGTAACTCAACTCCAAAATTCTCTCTAAGCATCTTAGCCATCTCCTCTCTAAGATTAGCTAGACCATCATCCATAGTGGATGATGAAGCTTGTGGTAGTGACATAGGAAGAGTATGCTTACTAGCTGTAGGTAGGAATTGTGGCATGTATGTCGACCCGTAATTTGGTAGTGGTCGAGGGGTTGTAGCTGTAGGTAGAGTTTGGTTCGGCGTTGCCACCGAACCTGTCATGCTCATAATAGGATTAATGGGTGTAGCCACAATCTGATTTGTTTGGGTAGGATAATAAGTCATCGGCACGGGAGGCGCCGATGCAATAGGTAAAGCCAGATTAGGGTTTTGCACACTAGCAGCTACACCATTATTACCACTAGACGACTGAGATATATTCTTATGAGCATTAGTATTTTCTATAAAAGCTTGATAGACTAGATTGTTACCATCAACAATACGACTTTCAATCTCAGCCCACTGCTCAGGAGAAAAGGCAGTACTTACAGAGGGTTTAACCTGTTCAGTTTGAAGAGGAGGGAACTTGATTTCCTCAATCGAAGTGATGTTGCCTTGGCGATCTTTCTTGAATTTTGCAAGGAACTCCTGCAGGTCCTTCTCCTCGCGCGCCTTCTTGTACTCCTCATAGACTTGGCGATGATCGGCCGATATCTCATCAAGACTAGGCTTAATGATGTTATCGGCGTCTACCTCAGATGGCTTGGGAAGATCGGACATGGTGGATGATGATGATTGATCTTCGATCCCCAGCGGAGTCGCCAAAAAGTGTGTTGACACACGAACACATCACGTGTACCCTCGACGCCGGGGGTGATGCACCGCAGCTCACGTCGAAGGAGACCCGACCGACAACGCGATACGCAAGACAGTCGACGGGCGCTTTTGTAGACCCGAAAACCCCACACCCCCAAGAGGGACCCTGTCAGGGAGTGCAGCGGCTATGGGCTGCCCTAGGTCGATTCGCTCGCCCCTAGAGCCTCGGGATTCGCAGCTCTCAAACACGAAGAACGGCGAAGAACGAGATAGAAAAACGGTGGAGAGATAAAACCTAGATGAAAAAGTAGTATATTGATTTGTTCGATTGTGTGTTGTTCAATCGGCCGTCACCCCCAACATATATAAGAGGCGGCTGGACTTCCCGTACAAGTAAAGGATTCATCTAGGCTTTCCTTACAAGAAAAAATACATCAATTCACGTCCTAGAGTCCTAATTCTATTCCAACTCGGATTCAGTCTGAATCTGGCCCAAACTATGTCTTCCTTCTTGCGCGGGTCGCCGGGCTTGCATATGATCTTTGATCGAGACGGCCCAAATATCAAACTTGTGCGCCTCGATGATACGAACAACTCTCATGTTGATCACTTTTTCAAATAAGGCCATCTTGAATACTTTTCGAGGTCATCTTTATCTTCCAGTTGGACTCGGTCTTGCAGTAGACTGGATTATCCGAGTCTCGTAGTGAATTTGTAGGCTATATATTATCTCTGATGATGATGACTCCAAAATCAAAGTTTACCGTCTTGATGATACGCACAACTTCTGTATTGAACACTTCTTCATCCAAGGTCATTTTGATAAACTTTCGAGCACATGTTCAATTTCACTCGGACTTGAGCTCATCCACTCGGATATTAGATACTTTCACTCGGATCGTCCGATTGGACTTTTTCACTCGGAAGACAATCTTTCACTCGGATGACTATATTTCCACTCGGATGACTATATTCCCACTCGGATGACTATATTTCCACTCAGAAGGCACTATCTTATTCAATCGGCAAGTTTTCGTCCCGATGGTAATCTTTTCACTCGGAATATTTTCACCTGGACGACAATTTCACTCGGATGATCATATTTTCACTCGGATGACTATATTTCCACTTGGATAATAATAAGTTCATCCAGTCAGCAAACTTTCACTCGATCGGGAAATTTTCACTCGACCATAAACTTTCACTCGGATGGTAAACTTTTCACTCGGATTTCCGACTGAAAACATAGCCCGATCTTGATTTGTCTCCCCAGGCCTCATACGATCTCGGATTGAGACGAATTATATACGAAAATCAATCGGCTCGACGAGACGAAACTTTTCCATGTTGAAGGTTTTTCGATTCAAAGCCATCTTGATGGTCGAATTACTCGCGCAACCTATCAGACAAGTGTCTGGCACCTTGCGCCATATTTTCGTTGAGGTTCGGTCTATAGTATATTGCCTCTAACTTTTGCGTATGAACTCGGATTGAGATGATTTATATATCAAAATTGATTGCCTCGACAAGACGAAGACAATTCCTTAAGAGTGCTCCTTCATCCGAGGTCATCTTGAAGACGTGATTAGCCAATAACCACTCGGAACATTGAATTATGCCACTCGGAGTATAGTTTCGGTCCGTAAGATAAAGTCAAATGAATATAACCGAAACATAAAAGTGGTTCCACTCGGTGACGTGAATATTTTTATGCTGAAAACTCGTTCACTCAAGATCGTCTTCATTGCAATCTATATCTTGCCAAATCAGGTGTCAACAATGGGTTGTATGTTGTTTTCTACAGATTTGAGGCTTTCCTAAAAAAAAGTTGACGCACAAGCAGTGACTGTTGGATGGCCATCCAACGGCCGTCGTGCTTCTTCAATCTCTGCTCTTCCTGCTCCAGCCGCTCAAACAGGTGCCGACGGGACTGCCTGCTCCCTCCTCCCCGCGGCCGGCTCTGCTGCCGCGCAGGCCTCACCGCCCCATCGTACTCCCATCGCTGTCCTAGCCATCCCTCTACTCACCCACATCTGCTGTTATTCTCCGGCGACGGCAGACGAATCAGTAAACCCTCGTACAGTCATACTCCCCTCCGCGTGGGAAACAACTGCCATGTCTTCCCTGCCTCCGTGTCGTTCCCTTCCTAGGCCTCGCTGTTGTCCACCGCCCTGGTGCTCTCGGCGCGGCCGGGTCAACATGGTCAACGACCGACATGCATCTGAAGTGGACTTTACGTGGAGAGGCCGATAGCTGGGTCCACGGCCGCACGCAAGGAAATGCGTCCTTATTACGCGCAAAAAACGATTCATCCACCTGACATCAGGGACCCACCGAAAGGGCCTCTGTATTTCACGAAAAAAAACATTACCGCCGCTGACAGCTCGGACCCACTAGCTATATCTTCGCACGCAAGGAAGTGCCTCCTTATTACGCACAAAAAAATGAATACTCCCCCTATTAGCTGGGACCCAGTATAGTGGCAGGCTGACTTGTGGGCCTACTAAGTTGACGGGGACGGAGGGCTTTGTCAACTTAGTCAATATGCACGATTCTAGCTCCATGGACCATACGATGTCCATCCAACGGCCGTAGTGCTTCTTCAACCTCTGGTCTTCTTGCTCCAGCCGCCCAAACCAGCGCCGGTCGTGCCTCGTGCTCCTGCCTCCCGTGGCCGGTTGCGATGCGGCGGAGGCCTCACCGCCCCCTACTACTCCCACTGCTGGCCAGGCCATCCCTCTACTCACCCACACCCCCTGTTATTCTGCGGCGATGGCAGCCTCACACCGCAGCAAACCAGTGAACCCTCGTGCTCCTCTACGCGTGGGCATCCACTGCCGCGTCTTCCCCGGCTCCGCGTCGTCCCCTTCTTAGGCCTCACCGTCGTCCACCGCCCTGGTGCTCTCGGCGCAGCGTGGTCAAGGAACGGTTTCCATCAGACGTGGACTGTATGTGGAGAGGCTGACAGCTGGTTCCACGGCCGCAGTAAGGAAGTGCCTCCTTATTACGTGCAAAATAATTATTCCTCCACCTGACAGCGGGACCCACCGGACGGGCTACCGTATTTCGCCCCCCTGACTGCTGGGACCCACCAGCTACATCTTCGCACACAAGGAAGTGCGTGACAGTCGGGACCCACCTGGTCGAAGCGTACATAGCGTTGTCATTCTGGTCGCGAACGTGTACGTACATATATAATGGTCGATGTAGAGGCGCGCACGTGTCGTAGTAGAGGCGGCCAGGGTGCAAGAAAGAAAATACGGCCACGTATGTGTACATATGGGCGGGGTCTCGAACGCCTACTCGCGCATACGTACGGCCAGGGCTCGTGTACATGGCTGGGTCGGAACGGAGAAACAGCATCGTCGTTGTGTTCATGGGGAGGCAACGGAATGCGTAGTGTTCATGGGGAGGCAACGGAATGTGTCGTGTTCATGGGGAGGCAACGGAACGCGTGTGAGCCAACCAGCTAGGTCGGAACGGAATGCATGGTCGTGTTCATCGGGAGGGCTTGGACAGAACAGGCGATGGAAGCGAGGCCTGGCGTACCGCAAAACGGAGGAAACGGCCTTGTGTTCGACCGGCCACGTTCGAAACGGGATCCTATTCATCGGGAGGGGTCTGGCGTACCACAAAACGAAGGAAACAGACCTCCTATGGTCGAAACATGGGTCCTGTTGATCGGGAGGGGTGTGGCGTACCGCAAAACGGACGAAACAGACTTGTGTTGGAGTGCTACGGTCGAAACGGGGGTCCTGTTCATCAGGAGGGGTGTGGCGTACCGCAAAACGGGACTCCACGGGATACTGTTCATCTCCACCGTCGACCCCCTCCAGCCTCCACGAGCTACTGTTCATCCACCATCGACCTCTTCCAGCCTCCACCTGCGACTGTTCATCGACGGGCTCATGTTCATCCAGCCTCCACCGCGCGCTACTCCACCGGCTACTGTTCAACCAGCCCTCTCCACGGGCTCCTGTTCAACCACCCCTCCACGGGCTACTGTTCATCTTGCCCTCCACCGTCTACTATTCATCCTGCCCTCCACGGGGTGGTCCTTTTCATCCAGCCCTCCACGGGGTCCTGTTCATCCAGCCCCAACCGGCTCGATCGATCGGGGTCCTGTTCATCCAGAGGCAACACCACGGGGGCCTATTCATCCACTCCCACCGGGAACTGTTTATCCAACCCCCCCCCCAACACTCACTGTTCATCCAGAGGCAGCATCGATCAGCTTCAGTTAGCACCAGTAGCGAAGGAATCGCTCGATCGGGTTTAGTTAACAGCCATCGACCGATCGCTCGGGTTCAGTAACGCGTAGCCTGCAGTGCAATCGCTCGGGTTCAGTTAGAGCCAACGCCTCGCACACACGTCGTGTACGAGAGAAACACACATCGCTCGGCCCCCGACCTCCCACCGTAACCGGGAACTCCCCGAAATTTTCCTCGCCCTCGCTTCTACCACGTTTTTTTTGTCATGGACGGCCCAAAGAATGTCATGCAGCTGCGTCTCCGGCCCGCTCAGGACGAAAAGCCCATTTTCTGTCATGATTTTTTGTCATAGAAGTAGGAGCCCACCACATCTATGATGATACCGGGGTTTGTCACAATTATTGTCATAGAAGTGTCATATCTATGACAGAAAAAATTTCGTTCGGCCCAAAATGTCACGGATGTGTCTTTTTTTGTAGTGGTAGAACGTGTATCCGTTGATATCGTATGCCTGATAGGTTATGAGGTTGGGCGAGGGGCCATGTGCTAAGGCGTATATGAGCAATCTGTCCTTACGGCCCTCCTCCGGGGGATTAGCAATAATATGCTCTTTGAACCAATGCAAGAAAGTGGAGTTGTGCTCTCTAGTAACTTCGGCGTCCGTCCTGCATACCCGCCGGTCACGATACTTCTTTGCGATAATTTCTTTGTGCAGTGCCACGAAAGGATCT
Source organism: Triticum aestivum (assembly GCF_018294505.1). NCBI lineage: Eukaryota > Viridiplantae > Streptophyta > Magnoliopsida > Poales > Poaceae > Triticum > Triticum aestivum. The sequence continues at coordinate 435,746,217 of NC_057797.1, read as the reverse complement.
ACCTTGTCTAGGTGTTGTAGCACTACCAAGTTTGCCATGTCAAAGTCACTGCGTCGATCTGAGTATGCCACGTGCAGTTCCCTGCGACCGTTGGAGTGACCTTCTCCTTCGAGCCTCCCCTCGTGCTTGTTAACGGGCAAACCAACACTAACATCAGGCGGCTAGTCTGCGCCATATAGAAAATTCTCGCGGAAAGAGATGCACTCTTGTGTCAGATAGCCCTGGACGATGCTTCCATCCGGACAGGACATGTTACGAATGAATCCTTTGATGATCCCATTCATCCTCTCAAACGACATCATGTTGTGCAGAAATGACGGCCCCAAGTCTATTATGTCGTCCACAACGTGGACACACAGATGCACCATCACGTCAAAGAACGCGGGTGGGAAGTACATCTCAAGCTCATTCAGTATCACAACGATCTCTTCCTGTAGCCTTTGGAGCTGCTTCACACTGATCGACTTACGAGAGATGACGTCAAAAAAGTTGCAGAGACCAATAAGCGTCTCACGGACGTGCTTGTCCATTATCCCTCTAAGGGCAACAGGTAGTATCTGCGTCATCATCACATGACAGTCATGGGACTTCATCTCGCTGAACCTTTTCTTGTCCATGTCTAGATATCTGCTTATCTTGCCACAGTAACCGGAACTAACTTTGACTCCGGTAAGGCACTTAAAGAATTGATCGATCTCAGCCTGACTTAAGGTGAAGCAAGAAGGGGGCAATAATCCTCTTTCTTTATTTTCTTGCCCTTCTTCTCCCGCGCCTCTGTCTCCGTCTCTGTCTCGTTTGACTGTTTACGGGGCAGCATGTGCAGATCTTCCCTGATTTTCAAATCTTGCAAGTCTTTTCTTGCCTTCGGCCCATCCTTGGTCTTATCCAGCATGTTCATTAGTGTTGCGAGCAAACTCTTAAGGACATTCTTATAGATTTGCATTTGATCAAGGCAATGAGGTGTATCGAGTTTGTGCCAGTACTCCAAGTCCCAGAACACAGACCTCGTCTTCCATACCTTCAGCAGCGGCTCCGGTGCCTTTTTCATCATCTTTCCCGGCGCGGGGCACTCCTTCCAGTTTTTCAACAACTCATCGATTTCGGCACCGCTCCGCATACGTGGAGGTCCTCGATGCTCAGTGTGACCATTGAATAGATCTCCACGGTTTCTCCACGGGTCGTCCTATTCGAGCCATCTTCGATGCCCCATGTACACGATTTTCCCAGACCCGCCATCTTTCCTTGACGTTAGCTACTGAGACATCGTATCATCCATGCACCGCGTGCATCTGCAATATCCATGGCACACCTGGCCTGTGACATATCGGTAACCAAGATAATCGTGCATCGTCGTGATCAGCGCGGCTCTCATGTAGAAATACTCGCCTTTGCTGGCGTCCCATGTCTTGGCCGGTGTTTTCCATAAAGTGTCTAACTCCTCTTGAAGTAACCCCAGATACAAATTAATATTATTTCCTGGTTGTTTCGGCCCTTGAATAAGCATGCTCATGTGAATGTACTTCGACTTCATGGACAACCAGGGGGGAGGTTGTACATCCATACAAACACGGGCCATGTGCTATGGTTGGTGCTCTGGTTGCCAAACAGATTCATGCCATCGGTACATGCGCCGAGCACGATGTTCCTTGCATCACATTCAAAATACCGATAGAAGCTATTCAACGCTCTCCACTGGCTTCCATCCTTGACGTGTCTCAGCTTCGGATCATCTCCATCGCCGGGCTTCTTCCTCTCCGCGTGCCAGTGCATTAGCTTTGCTTCCTTGGGATCTACGAAATACCGCTGGAGATGGGGAGTGATCGGTAAGTACCATACAACTTTCTGGGGACATTTCTTCCCGGTCTTCTTGTATCGAGAAGCATTGCACACCGGACAACTTGTTTTTTCCGCGTGCTCCTTCCGATAAATTATGCAATCATTGATACATGCATGGTATCTAACATGCGACAGATCAAGAGGGCACACGATCTTCTTGGCCTCATCAACACTACTAGGACATAGCTTCCCCGCGGGAAGAACATCCTTTAGGTACTTGAGATGCTCATCGAGGCTAGTGTCGGTCCATTTGTTTTTAGCCTTCGTCTTCAGGAGTTGGAGCGTGAAACTCAAGCGGGTCACCTCAGGATTGCAACCATCATACAATGGAGTGTTCGAGTCTACCACCAGTTGCTCCAGCTTAGCCTCCTCTCTAGAAGCAGCTCTCTCAGCACTCGTCTCCTTGCGAAGCAGTGCTTGAACATGAGGGTCCTGCATGATTGAACTTAGTACTGATGAACTCTGCTGCGTGGAGTCCATGTTCTCTTTGTCAACATGTCCAGCCCCTTCTCCTCCGCCATGTCCGGCCCCTTATCTGCCGCCATGTCCGGCCTCTTCCCCGCCGCCATTATCGATCATCTCTTCGTCTTGCCCAGTGTTGTCATTGGCTGCCCCGTCGGTGTCCTCAACATCATCATCATCATCATCTTCAATTATCCACCGAGTATAGCCATCCATGAAACCAGTCATGAGTAGGTGCGCTTTGACACGACCTTCGTCATAGGGGTCGAGCCAAACTATTCCTTTGCATCTTGGACATGGACATAAAACCTCTATCAGGTTATTTTCTTTCATGTCCTGCACCGCCGACCGCAACCACCTGTCCACCATCGTTCCACTGACCATCATGAACACCTGCCCGATAGTAATAAACAAATTGATTATAAAAATGCATGCATGCATCAAAGTCATACACAAATTCAGCATGATCTTCCCTAAAAATATGACATACATAGATCTAGAGTTTGCCCGGAATTTGCCGAAACGGAAATAAATTGACATTTCGGCAAAACATAGGCAACTCAAAAGCACAATTTGGCGTCAACTCATGCCACACACACAATTTCCATCATATTTCCCAATTATCATATCACACACACACATACACATATTTCCATTTTGCAAAAGCATGGAATTTTAATCACCTCTAGCTACGAGATCGAGCACACGGTATGGATGATGATGTAGGGAGATCAAAAGTGCACAAAGCTCTTCTTGACAAAGAAAGATCTAGTTAGGGGGCAAATAGGTCACTTAACTAAATGCTACATCTACCTAGCTAGCTAATTTGGGAGGAGAGAACTTCAACTAGTGGAGAGGAAGGAAAAAAATAAAGGAGATGCATTAATGAAGGTGGTGTAGTTAGCTAGGAGTAATGAAGAGAGAGAAAGGTAGGTGGAAGAGAGAGAGTAATGGGGGGAAAAGTATTGAGGAAGAAGAAGAGAGAGGGAGGATGTGGGAAGTAGGGGAAAGATAGGAGAGGAGATGGGGAGGGGAGGTGGAAAAAGGTGGTGGGTGGTGTGTCTTAGCAGCAGCGCGGGAGCAAACACGCGCTCCTGCTATGAACGTAGCAACAACGCGCTTTCCTATCACGCGCTACTGCTAAACGGGCCAACCGTGTGGACAATTTCAAAATTAGCAGCAGCGTGGTGACTAAAAAGCGTGCTACTACTATGGCATTAGTAGTAGCGCGCTTCTTGACGCCGCGCTGCTGGTAAAGTTAGGTTGTTGTGTACTGTCGGTGGATTTTTGTAGCAGCGCGATTTAAACATCACATGCTACTGCTGAATTTACATCAGTAGCGCGCTTTCCCTAACCGTGCTGCTACTAATTAGCAGCAGCGCCTCTTTTTGTGTCACGCTGCTGCTAAGATTCTGTGTATAAGGTTTTTCCCTAGTAGTGATGGTTTCGATAGGTGGTGCTATCATACGTCCACGTTAATGGATACTTCAACCCATGAAGGGTAACTGCTACGCGAGTCCACGGAGGGCTCCACTCACGAAGGGTCCACGAAGAAGCAACCTTGTCTATCCCACCATGGCCATCGCCCACGAAGGACTTGCCTCACTCGAGTAGATCTTCATGAAGTAGGCGATCTCCTTGCCCTTATAAATTTCTTGGTTCAACTCCACATCATGTCGGAGGCTCCCAAGCGACACCTAACCAATCAAGGAGACACCACTCTCTAAAAGGTAATAGACGATGTGTTAATGATGAACTTCTTGCTCTTGTGCTTCAAATGTTAGTCTCCCCAACACTCAACTCTCTATCACAGATTTGGCTATGGTGAAAGAAGGATTTGAGTGGAAAGCAACTTGCTGAAGACTAGAGATCAGTGTTCAAATGGTAGGAACGGAATCTCTTGATCTCAACACATGAGTAGGTTGTTCTCTCTCTCAAAAAATGAAATGTGGAAGTGTAGGCACGTTCCGATGGCTATCTCTTATGAGGAAGAGGGGTGGAGGGGTATATATAGCCTCCACACAAAATCCAACCGGTACACACTTTTGACCTATCTCGGTGGCACCGATCATAAAACTCGGTGGCACCGATTTATGCAAAAATATGAACGTTAGGAATCTCGGCGGGACCGACGGGGACAACTTGGTGGCCCCGATGTGCTAGGGCTTAGGGCAAACCTCGTCTTGGTGGCACCAATTGCATCATCTCGGTGAGACCGAAGTGAAGCAATAAGACAACATAGAATCGACCAAGCCAACTCGATGAGACCGATTGCACTTCTCGACGAGATCGAAATGATTGCAACAAGTCACAGAGCGCTGGCAAGGCCATCTCGGTGGGATCGAGATCCATATAGGTGTGACCGAATTGTTAGGGTTTTTGGTTATGGCTAAGTCCATATGAACTCGGTGGCTTCAGATGAGAAGTATCGGTGGGGCCGAGTTGTGAATTAGGGTTTGGACATATTTGGATGGAGAAAGTGGCTGAGGGTTTTGGAGCAATATCACTAAGCACTTGAGCAACAAGATCATTAAGCAACACCTCATCCCCTTTTAATAATATTGATTTTCCTATGAACTCAATGTGATCTTGGATCACTTAAACAAAAATATAGAGTCTTGAGCTTTTGTCAATCCTTTTCACTTACCATTTTGAGGGGTTTATATTTCTAGTCCATGCCATGCCAATCATTGAACATCCTGAAATATTTATCTTGGATGGACATTAGTTTAATGAGATATATGTTGTTATGAATTACCAAAACCATCCGGGGATTAGTTGCAGGTCTGCTGCCTGATCCTAAAGATCCTAGAGCGAAGATCGATCTAAATTTTTTGGTTTTCCCTAGTCCATGCCCTTTCACATCAGCGGGTTTTAATGTCAGATTAAGACCCTGCCGTGTCGAAAGACCAAAGTAATACAGTGGTGGATATTTTAAATTTACCCAACAGTCAGTAGCGACAAACGAGAAGACCCTATTTAAAACTATACAGAGGCTAACCAACTCGCTCCCACGGAGCTCCCTCGATTTTCTGCTTCGTTGGCCGTTGGATCATGGTCAATTTGATCTTTGACTTCGTTTGGGCCGTTAGATGCTCGCTACTCTCGCTGGTGTTTTTGACGTGTGTGGTAAGTTTACATGGCCAATGACTTTGTCTCAAAAAAAAAACATGGCCAATGACCGATGGGCTCGTGTTCTGTGCCTGTTGGCTGGGTGAGCCGTTTCGAGGTGCGGGTGCGCCCTCTCCCCGCACGCTGCGTGCGCGTCGCGCCATTTGCGGGGGCGTGGGTAACGCTGCCCTCGAAACCCCCCTCGACCCAATCCAATCGCCCGCACGCCGCAACCCTTCCTCCCTCCTTGATCTCTCTCCCTCAGCCGCCACGAACCCTAGCCCCTTTTCCTACGATCCCGCGGTCGCTGCCCTTGCTCCATCCGACCTCCCTCGTCAGCCGCCGCCGCTATGGCTCCTCCGTCCTCCGACTCTGTCTCCCCAATTCATCCTCCATCCCTTTCTGCTCGAGGTGCTCATCGGCCCAGGTCGTGAGGAAGCCGCGTGAGGAGGAGCCCAGGTCGCGAAGCCGCGTGAGGAGGAGAGACCTCGCCCGAGAAGCTGTGGGAGGAGGGCCTCAACCAGAGAGGAGCGGCTGCCAGCCATGTAGTCGGCTCAGCTCGACACCGTCCTTGGCGTCCGGGCCGCGGCAGACCCTAGCGCCATCCTTCAGGAGTCTTCACGACCGCCAGGTGCGCATGTGAGTCCCAACCATCTCACTCTTTCTTTCTCACGCACACACACACGCACACACACGCACACTCTCTCTCTCTCTCTCTCTCTCTCTCTCTCTCTCTCTCTCTCTCTCTCTCTCTCTCTCGTTTTGTCTTTGAGGTTGCAGATGCGAGCACTAGCTGTTTGTAAAAATGCTAAGTAGGACTGCTTAGAGGAGTACAATATGTGTGTTTGAGAGAGAGAGGGATGGAAAAGATGTGACTGCACTAGATCCACATACTTTCTCCAGCTCCCTTCAAAGCTAATGTATTTGGCCCCACCACTTTATATACACCAAGAGATAAACTGTCAATTTGTCGTATGCTTTCTTATGCTGTAGTGGGTCAATAGATTGTACGATTGAGCGGCTAATTGTCAAATTTAAAAAAGTATAAGAGACAAGATAAATTGCAATCTTGCATTGTCTACTCCTCTATTGATGTGGCTCTTGGTTTCTGAAGCTTTCAGGATTTAATAATGAGTTATGTTGGGCTTCATTGGACAAATGATCTACCTGGAGCAATGATACAGGTGAGTCTTTTATTTGAAACATTGAGACCATTAAATTATTTTGGGCTGCCCTTTAATGTCTGTAGCAAATGAAAGTGTGGTGTGTTTGTTTTGTCTTTCCTTTCGAACCCTCAAGTTAATGCCCACTTTTCCGAATGTAAGCTTGATTCAGTTTTATTTCATTCTTTCTATGTTGCATTGGTATGCAAATAAACCATGGTTTGTTTCATACAAATCGATTCATAAATGTAGGTAAATTATCGATGCATCTGAGCTGCTCTATCTTATTGTTCAGCTACTGGACTGGTTTTAGTTGATAATAAATTGTTCTCTATTTCAAAGAGCAACAACACGAGATTGTGCGCTGTCTTGCTCCAGGTGCATGTCGTTGCCCTCATTTCCCCTCCGATTTGGCTTGCTTTACCTTGCATGAAGTTGTATACTTTCAACTTTACAAAATTATATCAAGTTCGCTTTCAACTGTACTTGGCTACACCTGCAACATGATGCATTTCTCTTCCAGTTTATTGAATATGTGAAGTTGTATGTTCAACTTTATACAGAGTTATATCAAGTTTGCTTTCAACTATACTTGGCTACACACATGTAACATGATGTGTTTCTCTTCCAGTTTATTGAGTATAACTTTAAGGATTGAATGTTCTATCTGGTCCTGCCCTATCACTCATTTAATTGTGTGTTAATTTGCTTACAAACCTCCGACTGTACAGCATACAATGTGCCAGGTTCTACTGCAACAGTATGACATACAAAGTGATGGAGGAGAGGTGTTCAGAGAAAGAGTTATACATGTGCCAGGTTCTGAAGGTATGTGAATGTAATTGGATATTTTCAATTGCAAATCATTCCCTAATATTGTGCTTATTTCTGATCCTTGTCCTCTGACGCTCATTTTGTATGTAGTATGAGGATCCGGTGCGACAAGAAGCAGCTGTGAATATGGTTCCTGTAGATGAACTTAAGGAGAAGGCGCTTATTTCACTGGCCAAGGTTTTTGTTTCTGCCTCTGCTTTTCATCCTGATGTTCTCAATATTTCTACATAACCATGTTTCTTTGAACTTACCGATAAAGGAAATTATATTGTATTTTACTATTATAAATCTTGATTTAACACCATGACTACTCGATACTTTTGTTGCTGTAATGGTGTGGATTGCTATATAAAGTTCTATGTTTGAAGAGATGTGTTGTCAGAAATGTGTTTTTGTACGTCCTGGCATGTTTGTTGTCCATAATTCAGTGATGAAGTAATTATCTTAGCTACACGGTGAATCTCGATAATCTCCCAAGGACAAACTTGTGGCCCCTGTATTTTTTATTCAAATTGGTGCAAAATGTACTTTCTAGAAGTTCAAAATAATAATATCCATACCCATTATAACCTGGATGTTAGTTCTCTTTTGTTCACAGAAGCAGGGAATCAATCTTGATAAAAGTAATCATCTTATGTGATGAATTATTTCAGGAAACATGTGAAAAAGGTGGGATCTTTCCGTCGGCTTCGCAGCTGGCTATATGCATCATAGAGCATCTAATCTGCATCAACTTTAGACATGGTGAGTTCTACTCCAATTTCTTTGTGTTGTCGGCCTTGGTGATTGTTCTGGAGCTCTAATTGGCCGATGGACTTTTAAATGTTTCCCTGCAATATTCGTTTCTTTGCCTGCAAGTGTTTTTTCTGTGAGCTTGCTCTTATACTGAATGTTATCTAGGCTCATGTGTATAAAATAAGGGTCTTGATATGCAAATAAATCTCGACACAGTGGACTTGGTTCTTTTACATTTCTGAAGTATCTTGTGCTTTATGTTATGATTTCTTTTCTTATTTCCCACTGTGACTATGTTCGAAGATCAAAACACATCACACCACTTGGTCCATGTTGTGCGCTCCATATTTTTTATGTACCTTCAGCTTGAAAAACGGTTGCCCATAGCCTACATGTTTTCAGTTTCTACTTTGTATTATCGCCATGTCTCATTGAATAATAGAAGGCAATCAATGAAGGATATTATTGTGAATAATTCGGTGTTAATGCTCATAGGTGTGGAGCGTCGACCACGGCGAGCTTGGCTAATGTCAACACGTGAAGGTGAGTTTCACCCAATCCCTTTTCACTCCTCTCTCTCTCCCTCTCTAATTCCATCTAACTCTGCAGCTCGGCAAGCTTATGCAATGTGCTCTGTTTCCATACTTTTTATTGTTTTAAATAGATATCACTCAGGAGAGCACGTTCTTTAGGTTAGCATTACTGTGAAGGACCTATACCTTCCTGTTTAATTGATTATGTTTGCACAACATGTATTTTCAAAATTAGTTGTTCATGTGCGAAGAATTTTGTTAGTTTTTAGTTTTAAAAAGGTATACATTGGTTCCTAATTTGACCCAAGCAGCCAAAATGGATGGATATATTTTTTGTGGTGTTCTAAGGGAAGCAGGCCCTCTGTTACAGCTTGCTAGCCATTTTTGTTTGTGAATACGCAAGGGTGCCTTGCCTTCTCTACTCTGATGTTTCGGGTATTTGATAGCCTTGCTGCACACGTTTTGTTTGAATGTCTTTGTGATCGTACTGACATGTTATATTTCGTCCTCAGCTGGGTCAAGTACAGAAGACGAAACACAAGATTCAAGATCACTCTCTTGTATGTGATTATTTACTCATTTCGAGCCATTTTGCAACCCAGCTTGACTTCTTTTAATTTGTGATCTGAGCTATACACACCAAAATTAGCCCACGTAAGTTTGAACCATATCTGAACATGTTAGATCACTCTCCTGTATGTGATGATTTACTCTATGGAGCCATGTTATGACCTAGCTTGAGTTCTTTTATTTGCGATCTGAGCTGCAAAATAAAAATAAAAATAGTCCACGTAATTTGAACCATATCTGAACATTTTAGTATCTGAATACTGAAATTACCAAATCTTCACTTCGCCATGTGTGACACCACTGAGTACTTTAACTAAGCTAGCTGTAGTAATATTACGTTTTACATGGCTATGCAAGTTAAAGGTTCTAATATAGTGTACGTTTATTGATATTTTGTGTTATACTGATTAATATACTTCACATATAAGTTTTAAGCTAAGAGCTCCTAATAATTGTTTCTCCTCTTTGCAGTTGCCATTTTAGTCATATTTTTGCTGAGATAAAGAATAATATTGAGATAAATTTCCTTTCCGATGATGAGATTGGGTATGCCTATGTTTTGTATTTTTTTCAGTATTATCTTATTTCAGGCTTCAGTTAGATGAGAGAGCTAAGAGATAATATGGTAAACAATTTCTATCAAGTGGGTGAGCTCCATTTTCAAGGTAAGTCAGGTGACAGCCAAAAAAAACCAAGGAGATGAGTCTCTTATCAGTTGATTTGATCTTATCCAGGTTCTATTTTCTTTCAGGCCATGAGTTACGATGTCTTGGTTAGAGCTACTACATTCAAAGAGTAAATCTGTTTCGTTGTACTGGATTTATGTACATTGTATGAAAAAGGTGCATCTATTATGCCCTGTAGAATTTTCAGCTGAGCAATTGTGTAGACTTACAAAGCTTATCATGACAGATGTTAGTGATTTTTGTATTGGGGCCATGTTACATCTCTAGGGTTGAATTAATGGCTAGAAATTCAGAGTTACATAGCTGAAAACAGGGTTGCTCGAAGCAAACAAGCTGCTTATTCAGTATTTTTAACACTCATGGAAAAGGTATATGCTAATCCTAAATTCCAAATTATTATTATATCACATAACTGAAAGTGCATTAGACCAATGGTGTTATCAGAAATAAATTTCTGCCCCATAGCTGAACCGTGTCTTTTCTCAGTGTGTATATATGTTAGAGATGTGTATGATTCGGATAATTTTCTTCATTTGTTAACTTTACCAATGTATGGCTGACATGCTTCATTATGTTATATCACATCTGAAAGTGCATTACACCGGTGGTTTATTAGAATGGATAATTTCGGTCAAATAATTGAGTTCTTTTCTTCTGTGTATATACAAGTTATAGATGTGCATGATTATGTTTATTCTCTACATTTGGTAAATTCACCTATGTATGGCTGACATACTTCTTCAGGTTATGTTTCTAAAGCTCCATGCTTAATCATCCAGAATGTTTCCAAGTGACTGCTTTACACATGGGAGACTGGATGCATAGAGGAGTTCAGAGAAGCTGGTGTTATGTTACATATGGTCTTCAAGCTGATGCTATGTTTCTTCCATGGTTTGTATATTTGTTGCAAAAACATAGTACAAGAAAAAGATCTATGCTCATGAAGATGGCAGAAGGGAACTACATGTGGAACAAGAACCACCAGCGCTGACCAGTTGGGCGTCTGGATAGTGGTAGTGCACAAAAATTGCTTGCCGTATAGAGTCAACGTAATCTACTACTAGCCCACTCGCTGATTTTTATGTTATGAAATTATAGTTCAACCATAGTATGTATTTACACTCCTGCTGTGAGATTGTACTACATAAATTATGGGAGGACAAAGTAGGCCTTTATATGCAAATAACAACTTGTTGAAATGAGTAACTTGAGCCATTTGGCACAACAGGTCTATTTTCTTACTTGCAATAATGTGCATTGCCTTTTATTCTACCGTCTGAAAAAAGTTTGTGAGTCATGACACAAGAATTCTCCACTGTTACTGTAACTAAATATAAGATGAACTGCAAAAACATCTTATATTTAGTTACAGAGGGAGTAGGTGTTTGTGCCTATAAGAAATGCTAACTTGAAATCCAACAAACAATGACCAACCTACACTAAAGTAAAACTCTGCAGACACAAAACAAATACTAGACAACTTAAATGGTTTCTAAGCACTTTTTATTAGAAAACCGAGTCTACTATTGAATTCTATGCTCTAAGGATTGCCTACCAAAGGGGTTATTTTTTAGTATAACTATATCTATGCTTGTTTTTCATCTTAACCTTTTCAGATAACTGCATGCTCATGTATATATTTTGAAAGAGAAGTCTTTCTTAAATTTTCATATAAAAAGGGTTACAATTCATTCCTTTTGTTTACCATAGGCACATAGGTTAGCCTCAATTTATTATGATCCTTTTGTTTATAATAGGTGCAGAACCGAGACATACCCGCATTTTGAGAGCTGATGATGATTCTATTCCCTCTGTAAACAGCATAACTAATGCCATATGGTTTCCAATGTGACTAAGATCTAAACTATTGACGAGTGTAGTTTCTAAAGCACAGAGTTGCTGAAAATGGAAATTTTTTCAACGGGCCATGATTTTGAATGGGACTTTGTGCTATCAAATTATAATGTGTATATACATCTCATTGTACTCCCTCCGTTTTTATTTACTCCGCATATTAGAGTTGACTGAAGCCAAACTTCGTAAAGTTTGACCAAGTTTATAGAAAATAATATAAATATTTACCATAACAAATTTATACTATGTGAAAGTACATTCAATAATAAATCTAATGATGTTGATTTGTTATCGTATAGGTTAATATTTTTGTTTATAAAATTGATCAAAGTTTACAAAGCTTGACTTTGACCAAAGTTAATATGCGAACTAAATAAAAACGGAGGAAGTAGATAACAAGCCACTTTTTTTCTGCTAAAAGCGATTAGATTTGTTACCATATGTGCTTGCCCACAACTAAACAAAGTAAACCATAGATTTTCTTTTAAATGGGACTCTATGCTATCAAATTAAAATGTGTATATATATACATCTCATTATAAACAAAAAGCCACCGTTTTCCCTGACTAAAGGAGATTAAATTTATTGCCACATGTACTTGCCAAAACGAAACCAATTAAACCATGAATTTCTTTTCATCGCGCACATGAAATGTTTTTAATATAACATGATTTAACACATGGGTTTTCTACTACCAATATCGAACATGTCCTTGCAAAATGAAACTATTTTCATCGACAACATGGCTTTAGCGGGTCTCTGCGCCATTTGGCGCAACGGTTCTTGCAGCATGAAACTATTTTCATCGACAACATGTCTTTTACCGGGTCTCTGTGCCACTTGGCGCAACGGGTCAACTAGTGAGTTATGAATACGCCTCACGACCCATGCGTCTCTGCTATGGTTTGATACACGCCTAAGCAAAACCCACGGCCGCAGTAAACAGCGACACGCGTATTAATAGGCGTTTCTATGATTGTGATTAAACATTAAATTATCAGATGTCTCACATCTAGCAACAGCTTTCGGTAGGGCTCGTTTGACGGTTGCCACGCTGGCGCCGGTCGTCGGTGTCGGTCAAAGGTGTCTTCACGGGTGGCGCCGCCGCGTGCTGAGACGCCTTTTAGTCCGGCGTAAAAGGGGGTCGGACGACGAAATAAGTTTTCAGGGTTAAAGCCTATTCGGTTTGGAGGATTTTCATAGAAAACACATAGAAATAAGGATCCGGAAGGAAAATTTTCTATAGACGCGTTCGGTTTGTAGGAAATGTGTACAAGAATTTCGTAGGAATACTATTTATTTCTTGTGTTTTTAGAAAAAATTACACATCCACTTAAGACTTATTTTGCATATAGAGACGAAGCGAGTCAATTTCTTAAAATGACAAGGACCATCCTATAAATTTTTTATACTAAGTTCTATGTAATTCCTACGTTATGAAATCCTCCAAACCGAATGAGCGGGGCGGATATGGGACCCAAACTGCGGGGCGTGCAGTTGGACGGACGAGGCAGAGAGGATGGATCGGGGCCACACCCTGAGGGCGCAATTGCAATCAGTCGCCTGGGAAAATATCTGCCTCCGCCCTCCGCTCCCCCTCGGTCTGCGATTGATTTGGTTCTGGTCTCGTGGTTCCCCTCCCGTCTCCTGTCTCATCTTGTTCTCTCCTCCCCCAATCCTGTCTCCCACCAGATTCGAGCAAACCCTAGGATTCCCTCCCGCCCTCTCCAGATGGGTGAGCCGCCGAGCCGAGAGGGATCCTATTCCTCCTTCCCCAACTCCGACGACGACGAGCCGGAGACCACCGGATCGGAACGAGGAGGGGGAGGAGGAGGAGAGGATGCTCATCGCCCGCTGCCTCTGCGCCAGCAGCTCGTGGGGGCCTGCCGCGCCGACGACCGTCTCAGGCCTCTCCTCACCCTCAACGTCTCATGCTCCGCCGCCGAGAACCGCTTCATATCTCACCTCTCTCAGGTGACATTTCCTACCCCCTGTGCGCGACAAGTGCCATCGATTGGCTCTCTTCTGACGTCATCGGCCGGGCGGTGCAGCACTTCGAGGTCTCGGAGGTGGGCATGCTGGCAAGGTGTCTCTGCGTTCCCCTCGTCTCGCTGCGCGTCGGCAAGGTTGACCGCCACGGTCCCCTCCTCTGCCCAACAACCATCAGGTAGCCACCCACAAATTTAACTTCATCCACAGAATTGGATTGCTTTAGCACCACAACTATGCAAGCTACCAGAGGAGCACGCACATGATGACTTCTCTTTTAGATTGTGCCACAGTTGTGTGTTCCGCACATTGTCATGAAATGATTAATATTGTAGGGCATGGCTAGCTTTCTCGTTTGCTAACTGTCTAGCATCTCTGCTGCGTATGAAGGATGGAGGCAGCCAGATACTTTTTATACCTGCCAGAGGATATTGTGTCTTCTGTCAAATTGCCCCTCAGCCGGACACTAAACTTCTGCTGACAAACTTTTTGTTCTGAATGAAGTACACCAAATAACAAAACCAGACAGAACGGAAATTTAGAAGGAAATGTATCATCATGTAGTTGCACTGGCGATTTTGGAATGTATCCGTGTGATGTGGTAAATATTGTGCACATTCTAAATTCATCGCAGCATTTTTTTCCCCTTAGTACCATGTCGGTGCAACATAAGTCGTCAAATTGTTGCATTTCATATTACTCGAGTCTTATCAGACAGGTCAGGCTGGTTAAGTGATGAACCTCCTCTTAGTTGCATGGGAATTAGTATGGCATTCAAGTGTCATGATTCAGTAAATTTCTCAATACTATCATTTCCAATCCATAACAAACTGAACATTCCTATTTTCTGTAGTCACCCTTTTCACATCATTGTCACAGCCTAGTTAGAATTTTGTTCATGCAGCTGCTCTGCTGTGTTGCAGAATGCTGTAACATGTATTTCCTTCATATTATTTTGTTCTTGTGATTATCTCTGCTATTTAAGAACTTCGTCTGATATTCCTTCTTGTTCTTGTACTTCATGATACATGATAATTGCTTTTTGTGAAGGCGTTTTCAGCTATTCTGACCTCATTAAGGACGTATCATATGCTAGATTATTGATTCTAGGATTACATGTTTCATCTTATTAGTGATGGCATTGTTCATCTACCAAATAAATATATGTTTCCATTTGTAGGTTATTTGGGCATGTGTCATAATCTCTGATATATGAGGAAAGAGAAGGTAGTTCCTTTCATGCCTTACGGTATTATGTTACCTGCATTAATAATAACTAATCACACACATCACAATTGCAGTCTTAGATGAGATTGGATCTATAGGATTCTGGACTATATGATGCTTTAGATGAATTTTTCTATTGATACTGCAAAGAGTTTGATATCTCATTTGTTGATGTTTTCACATACTTCCTGTGTATGTTTTGTGGTTGCAGTTAGCTTATCACAGGCTTCTCCAGTGTTAGTTTATGCAGTAGTTTACTGTTTGTTTCACTGCAGACAGTTTGTGACATGAGCCAATACAAAATGTGTTCACACCAATGCTCATTCTAAAATCAGTTATCGTATGCCTAATGAGCTGTTCCGTCTATAAACTGTTTTATGTCTTATAGCCGTGTTTCTATCTCCCTCTCTACCCATGTTGTGTACTTAATGTACCCTGTCTAGTCTTTGTTACATACGCCTTCCTTTAATTCACCATGGATGTTTTTATCAACATTTCTACCATCGGCAATCATTTCTGTCCATTTTTAAGTTCAAATTGATTGAGGTTTTCCCTTAAAATGGAGGTCACTGACTATAATTGACTATGGATGGTTCGTATTACTTTGCCCTAAATTTTCGCAATATAATCATCCACTCATTGGAATTTGTTGTAGATCTGCTCATGTGCAACTAAAATCACAACTCGCCTGTGCCATGATCTGGCACAACCTTTCTAAGGAGATTTAATTCACCTGCAAAGGAAAAATCATTAGATGATTCATGATTCTTTCGTATGAATCATGAGGCAAGGCTGCAGCTTTTCTTAAAGAAACATTTGTCTGATACTGTAATTTGGTATTTAAATTTAGTTCTTTTACTTATTCCTATTAAAAGGCAAATCTGCTATTTTTCTTAAAAATCATCTACAAGTACTGTATGTTGGTGGTTATTTTATGAAAGTCTGCCAATGATATGGTGCTGAGAAACTTAGGTTCTGCACTATCCTCCAGTGTCTCTGGTGGAAACCTATTTGCGCGCTTAGGTCTCAATGCTCTATCACTTCTCACTTAACTATGTGCTCTGTCCCACGGCTATTCCTTGCATTCAAGAATGTCTATATGTAATTTTATAGTAATTTCTATTGAAGTTCCTCTGATCCGATTTCATTTAGTTGATTGAAATGTATTTTTTGTTTTGTTTTTCTTACAGTGTTTTTTGGTAGCAACCAAAAAAACTGTTGTGATACTGAAAAAAACCCTTTGTTATTTATTTGTTCAGAATAGAAAGTCAGAGATCTTACATGAACTCATTTCCTTTGTACAGAGGGAAGCTTAACCTTGGCCTTCTGCCTTCATCGAGCATGCGCCTTACCTTCTCCGGTGACGATGGTTGTTCAGAGGAATTGGCTCTGTTGAACGAAGGCCTAGAAGTTTCAGAACTTGTGATTGAAGAAATATCAGCTGATAATTCTGGACGTTCTTTCCTTATCAGGATTTCAGAATCTAAAAGATTGTACTACTGGTGCGCTGAAAAGTCGAAGGAATGTGGAATGGAGCTTCTTGCAAAGGTTTGTATTTTGTAGTGGCTGCCAAATTAAGTGTAAATGTACCATGAACCATGTGCAATCTCAACTGTGATGTGCCACATGTAACGTGGAGAGCAAACTCCATGTACTTGAGTCTATCCACATGAACTGCAATTGCAATATAAATTTATTCCTCATGCCAAATCGCATGTACCATGGTATGCTGATTCTCTCTCAATTTTTTTGATACAGATGAAAAATCTACTTCAGGGCAGGCCAACCCTCTCTGATCTCACAGGCATCTCCAATTCCCGACTTGATGCTTTTGTTACTAATTTACATGCTTATCTTCTTGCACCAAGTATTGGAGATGCTAAATTGTTGGGATCATCTACTGACTTCCTCAGTAATTCAAGTTCACAAGGGCAACATTTACAGCCCCCATCAGTCGTTTCCAGGTCTTCAAGGTCTTGCACCTCTGCCGCTAATGCAACAAAAGCAAGCTTGATCTATCAAGCCAGTCTGAGTCCCAGATCCAGCACTTTTAAAGATGGGGTTCCAAGGACCTCTTGTGCAAAGGTTGTTGGAAGAGAGAAGCTGAAGCGGCGTGGGGACTGGTTGGGCCCATCAACTGCTCTAATCGATGCAAATCCTTTGATAGCAAAGAGTGTTAACCCTGATTCAACCAGTGAGGTGTCTGATAGGGACTGTTCAAAAAACAGTGTCACTCCCGCTTCTTCATTAGACTTGCCTCTTTCATTTCCCTTGCTGCCACCTCTTTATCCACTCCCAGAGGGTTCTTCAGAGAATCCATTTAAGCCTTACTATTGCTGGTGTCCGCCATGCCCATCGTCACTGCAGTACAGTGTAACCCCTCTGCATATGCCAGTTACATCTGTAGAACCATTTCCCCAGTCACCTTTGGGCTCACTGGTATCAAATGAAGTATCATCTGTCTCGTCATTTTCTGCAAAGTTGGATACAACTAATTCACCTCCATCTATACTGCACGATCCTTCACTTCACCTCCAGCTTCCTACTTCAATTGTTCCCCTGCATGGTTCTATGGTTTCAACATATCCGTTACTTCATCTGCCGTTTCCCACTTCACCTCTTGTTCCTGTACATGGTTCGCAGGTTCCAACATTTCCGTTGCTTCACCTGCCACTTCCTACTTCACCATTTGTTTCATTGCATAGCTCACAGGTTCCAACATTTACACCATTGATGTCTGATCCTATTGTGCATGTCCCAGTCATTGATATGTGTTCCTCCGGTCAGGCTTATTTGGTGAGTTGTGGTCCTTCTATAACTTCACCTGTTCCCCTGCTCCCTAGCTTGAAGCCTCTGATTCCAGAAACCGAATCGTTGGTTGAGAGGAGTGCTAGGGAAACACTAATGAGACTTTTAGCTTCGACACCACCATCAAGCAACCCCCAGCTGGTCAACATTCTCCCTGCAGTCCTTACTGATGTGCCTGAAAATATTTCTCGATCTCCTAATGTAAGTCCTGGGAATGTTGTAGCCCAGATTAATTTGATTGTGTCTTTTCATGTGGCTTATCTCTCCTTTCTTTAATAGGTGAACATGCATGTTGGTGTCCATCGCAACGACCTACTTCTTAGCTCATCTTGGGGTGCTAATGTGATTGGAAGTGGGATGGCAGCCATGGAGCTGCACTCAGAGGATGAGGTTTCCAGTGGGCATGATGCTCATGCAATGGTTGCGTTTACGGAATTTGATGATATCAACGGAGACCGTGATCAGCCCCATTTTCGGAGGATGTAGTTTGCACATGGGGTTTTCTTGAGCTCTTTGTTGGTATGAAATGTCTGAATATTTTGAACGGCACTTGTATCTACATGGTAATGGGCTATGTGGTTTCGGCAATACGATGATATATGCAGCCTGGTTCACATGGCTTCCCTGCCCAGCTAAACGGCTGATGTGGTTGTTAAATGTAATTAGTTGTTTGTACTGTATTTTAATTTGGCAAACAAAGGGTATTTGCTCGTGTGCAACTCCTCGTTTTCTCTCTCCATTTAGTGCCCAAGGGAGCTTGTGTTGACATGTTGTGTCCTGCGCTACATTATGCAGACAACATGGTTTGGCGAGAGATCGGAAATACTCCCACCAGTTCTGAAAAATATTTTTGGAATGGAACATTCGTAAAACTTTGAATATATTATTATTTTTCTTAAAAAGGAGGCAAAACCATTTTCCTTGAATATATTATTATTTTTCTTAAAAAGGAGGCAAAACCATTTTCCATTAATTAAGAGAGTTCGAACAAGCTGAGAACATCAAGATGTAAGGCCAACTCCAGCGCACGACTCCAAACCGTTCGGCCCCAAAACGGACAAGACACTACGGCCCAGCGTGCAACGGTTTGGACCTATCTTGTTTGTTTTATGTCCAGCCCGACCCATTTCGAGCGTAAACATGTCCGTTTTTTGTTCGGCTCGACCCACCAGGCGGACAGCGAACGGACGCGCCACTTGTCCGCATCGGGGTCGCGTGGCAGACGACCACCTACCTCCCACCGCCCAACTTAAATGCGGACGCACGATCGGCCCCACCTGTCATCCGCCCAGGCAAGCGATAGGCGTCCTTCTTAAATGGGAAGCCGTGGACCAGTCACAGTCCATGCTCCCACTCCAGTCATTGCTGCCTTCTCGAAACCCAACACCCAAACCCTTAGTTCTTCCTTCCCCTTCCTCGAGGTCGCCGGCCGTCGACAACCATGGTGTGGTGGAGCACTGGCCGCAAGGGGGCGCACGACCACGAGGCTGATTCGTCCTCGGGCCGCCGTGGCGTCAAAGCAGAGCCCGCATCACCCCCATGGAGGGCCCCCGCGCCTCCCCCGTTTACCATCGCGCCTACGGCCGCCGGCAAGTGCGACCGGCACTACATCCACGCGAATATTTGCCGGCGTTATTGGGAGACCAGGACGCTGCTCCCCTGGAGCGACGTTCACCTGCCCAATAACTAGCATCTGTCCACGGATCGAGTGCTGATCCCGCCGGTCCCGACGAACGGCCGTGCCCGCCGTGAGGAGATCGAACGCCGCCGTCGCCTCCTCCCGGACGACCTGTACTATGACCCCAGGTACGCGTCAACTCCGCCCTATGGGACACATGGTTTCGGGACGAGCACGACGTTCGGCACGCGTCGTTCTTTGCTGGCACCTCATCTGGCCCGCGACGACCACGTACAGAGTGCCGAGCGCGTGCTCCGAGCCCTCCCCAGGTGTGTGGGCGTACGCGGGTGCGCGGCATCACGCCGTCGCCGTCGCCACCACCACCTCCTCGCATGACAGAGGAGGAGGAGGCCCGACTCCTTCAACGTGTCATGGAAGACTCCATGAACACGCACGATGAGCGCCAATGGGAGGGCCTAGACACCATGATTGCCCTCTCTGCGGCCGGCGACGTGGCCGTGCCGGAGCTGGAGCTGAGGGACGTCAAGGAGGAGGTGAGGGAGGAGCAGCC
>NC_057797.1:435688612-435725920 GCF_018294505.1 Triticum aestivum | reverse complement strand
GGTGATTAGACTACTTGACCAAATAAAAATCTAACCTTTTCCCAATTTTAAGTCTTGGCAGATTTTAGCAACTTAGCACTAGTCAAGTAAAGAACCTACACATGCAAGTCTAAGAGTATAGCAGCGGAATGTAAAACATTGCACATGAAGGTAAAGGGAGGAGTTTGGAGGGAGCAAACGCAATGTAGACACGGAGATTTTTGGCGTGGTTCTGATAGGTGGTGCTATCGTACATCCACGTTGATGGAGACTTCAACCCACGAAGGGTAATAGTTGCGCGAGTCCATGGAGGGCTCCACCCATGAAGGATCCATAAAGAAGCAACCTTGTCTATCCCACCATGGCCATCGCCCACGAAGGACTTGCCTTACTAGGGTAGATCTTCATGAAATAGGCGATCTCCTTGCCCGTACAAAATCCTTGGTTCAACTCCACAATCTTGACGGAGGCTCCCAAGTGACACCTAACCAATCTAGGAGACACCACTCTCCAAAAGGTAATAGACCGTGTGTTGAGGATGAAATCCTTGCTCTTGTGCTTCAAATGATAATCTCCCCAATACTCAACTCTCTCTCACTGATTTAGATTTGGTGGAAAGATAATTTGAGCGAAAGCAATTTGGAGAAGGCTAGAGATCAATATTCATATGGTTGGAATGGAATATCTTGACCTCAACACATGAGTAGGTGGTTCTCTCTCAGAAAATGTATGATGGAAGTGTAAGCATGTTCTGATGGCTCTCTCCACGAATGAAGAGTGGGTGGAGGGGTATATATAGCCTCCACACAAAATCTAACCGTTACACACAAATCACCAAACTCAGTGGGACCGAATAATGAAACTCGGTTGGACCGATTTAGTTCAAAATGTGAACGTTAGGATTTTCGGTGGGACCGACATGTCAACTCGGTGGGACCGATTTCAGTAGGGTTAGGGCATAATGTAACCTCGGTGAGACCGATTACACAAACTCAGCGGGACCGATTTTGGTAATAATCTAACTAGAGAGTTGGTCAGGCAAACTCGGTGGGACCGATTCGCTCATCTCGGTGAGACCGAAATGTTACGAAGGGGAAACAGAGAGTTTGCATTGCGAACTCGGTGGGACCGATCGCTCATTTCGGTTGGACCGAAACTTTATGAACGAAAACAGAGAGTTAGCAATCCCATCTCGGTGAGACCGAGATCCCTATCGGTGAGACCGAAAAGACTAGGGTTTTGTGGCAGTGGCTATGTCAACTGAACTTGGTGGTGCCGGATAGAAAGTTTCGGTGACGCCGAGTTAGACTTTTGGTTTGGGACATATGTGGATATGAGAAAGTGGTTGAGGGTTTTGGAGCATATCACTAAGCATTTTGAGCAAGTAACCCATTAAGCAACACCTCATCCCCTTTTAATAGTATTGGCTTTTCCTATGGACTTAATGTGATCTTGGATCGCTAAAAGGTAAAATGTAGAGTCTTGAGCTTTAGAGCTTGAGCCAATCTTTTGTCCTTAGCATTTTGAAGGGTCCACATTTCTAATCCATGCCATGCCAATCATTGAACTTTCCTGAAATATTTATCTTGAAATAGTATTAGCTCAATGAGCTATATGTTGTTAGGAATTACCAAAACCATAGAAGGATAGTTGCACTTTCAATCTCCCCCTTTTTGGTAATTGATGACAACATATAGATCAAAGCTTCGACAAATAATTATAAGATTGAAATACATCATCGCTTTGGGAAGTATGTGATAAGCAAGAGCTCCCTCTAAATTTGTGCATTATTTAAAATTTTCTTTTGAATGCAGATGCACAATCGATTAGGATCATGGGTCACTCTTCCATGTCACATACATCTTAGTGGAGTGCTCAAAATGATAAACATTAAAAAACATGCACTCATCACCAAGCAAAGTGAATGATCATATATAGAATATAAGAGATAATATCATCCAAGCAAGCATTAAGGTAGCATATGATCAATCATATGATCAAATAAGTATCTCACACAGACAAAGACATAGTGTATCAACCAAGCGCATAAAAAGGTTCAATTAAAAGCAAGAGAGATAAAAAAAAGCAAAACACTCTCTCTCGAAGCCTATGATCTATACATATTTCTCCCCCTTTGACAATAAGTTACCAAAAAGTTTGAAAATGCATAGTGCTATGCGTCTCTCAGGCTCAGTCTTCGGGAGGTGGTGTAGAGAGAACTCCAAGGACGAAGGCATCTGTCGATGTAGTTGGAGCTGGAGGTGACACTGAAGCTGTAGCTGCTGGTGCAGACAATGTAGCTCTAGAAACAGGTACAAGCACTGCAGCAGACCTCTGACTCCTTGGTACTCGCTGAAAAGCATCAGTATTTGTCTTCCCTTTCCTCTATTCTGCTTCCTCCTGGAGCTGCTCAACTGCAGTATGTATCTCAGTTACCTTGAGCTCAAGATCATAAAATTTTGTCTCAAAAATCTGAAGGAAATATGCCCTAGAGGCAATAATAAAGTTATTATTTATATCCTTATATCATGATAAATGTTTATTATTCATGCTAGAATTGTATTAACCGGAAACATGATACATGTGTGAACACATAGACAAACAAAATGTCACCAGTATGCCTCTACTTGACTAGCTCGTTGATCAAAGATGGTTATGTTTCTTGACCATAGACAAAGAGTTGTCATTTGATTAACGGGGTCACATCATTAGGAGAATGATGTGATTGACTTGACCCATTTCGTTAGCTTAGCACTTGATCGTTTAGTTTGTTGATATTGCTTTCTTCATGACTTATACATGTTCCTATAACTATGAGATTATGCAACTCCCGTTTACCGGAGGAACACTTTGTGTGCTATCAAACATCACAACGTAACTGGGTGATTATAAAGGTGCTCTACAGGTGTCTCCGAAGGTACTTGTTAGGTTGGTGTATTTCGAGATTAGGATTTGTCACTCCGATTGTCGGAGAGGTATCTCTGGGCCCACTCGGTAATACACATCACTTAAGACTTGCAAGCATTGCAACTAATGAGTTGGTTGCGGGATGATGTGTTACGGAACGAGTAAAGAGACTTGCCGGTAACGAGATTGAACTAGGTATTGAGATACCGACGATCGAATCTCGGGCAAGTAACATACCGATGACAAAGGGAACAACGTAAGTTGTTATGCGGTTTGACCGATAAAGATCTTCGTAGAATATGCAGGAGCCAATATGAGCATCCAGGTTCCGCTATTGGTTATTGACCGAAGAGTGTCTCGGTCATGTCTACATAGTTCTCGAACCCGTAGGGTCCGCATGCTTAAAGTTAGATGACAGTCATATTATGAGTTTATATGTTTTGATGTACCGAATGTAGTTCGGAGTCCCGGATGTGATCACTGACATGACGAGGAGTCTCGAAATGTTCGAGA
Source organism: Triticum aestivum (assembly GCF_018294505.1). NCBI lineage: Eukaryota > Viridiplantae > Streptophyta > Magnoliopsida > Poales > Poaceae > Triticum > Triticum aestivum. The sequence goes on along the minus strand of NC_057797.1, from coordinate 435,722,521 downwards.
CGTAAAGATCTATATATTGGATGACTATGTTTGTACACTGGAAAGGTTCCGAAAGGTTTCAGACATTTATCGGAGTACCGGGGATTACCGGAACCCCCGGGAACTAATGGGCCATGTTGGGCCTTAGTGGAGAGAAAGAGGGGCCGGCCAGGTCAAGAGGCGCGCCCCTCCCCTTGAGTCCTAATAGGACAAGGAAGGGGGGGGGGCGCCCCCTTGCCTTTCCCCTCTCCCACTCCTTCCTCCCCCTCCTTCTTGGATTAGGAAAGGGAGGGGCAAACCTACTTGGAGTAGGTTTCCCCCTCCTAGGGCGCGCCACCACCTTGGCCGGCCCTCTCCTCCTCCCCTCTTTATATACGGAGGAGGGAGGCACCCATAGACACAACAATTGATCTCTTGATCTCTTAGCCGTGTGCGGTGCCCCCCTCCACCATAATCCACCTCGATCATATTGTAGCGGTGCTTAGGCGAAGCCCTGCGTCGGTAGAACATCATCATCGTCACCACACCGTCGTGCTGACGAAACTCTCCCTCAACACTCGGCTGGATCGGAGTTCGAGGGACGTCATCGAGTTGAACGTGTGCAGAACTCGGAGGTGCCGTGCATTCGGTACTTGATCGGTCGGATCATGAAGACGTATGACTACATCAACCGCGTTGTGCTAACGCTTCCACTTTCGGTCTACGAGGGTACGTGGACACACTCTCCCCTCTCGTTGCTATGCATCACCATGATCTTGCGTGTGCGTAGATTTTTTTTTAAATTACTACGTTCCCCAACAGTGGCATCCGAGCCAGGTTTTATGCGTAGATGTCATATGCACGAGTAGAACACAAGTGAGTTGTGGGCGATACAAGTCATACTGCTTACCAGCATGTCATACTTTGGTTCGGCGATATTGTTGGATGAAGCGGCTCGGACCGACATTACGCGTACGCTTACGCGAGACTGGTTCTACCGACGTGCTTTGCACACAGGTGGCTGGCGGGTGTCAGTTTCTCCAACTTTAGTTGAACCAAGTGTGGGTACGCCCGGTCCTTGAGAAGGTTAAACCAGCACTAACTTGATGAACAATCGTTGTGGTTTTGATGCGTAGGTAAGAACGGTTCTTGCTCAACCCGTAGCAGCCACGTAAAACTTTGCAACAACAAAGTAGAGGACGTCTAACTTGTTTTTGCAGGGCATGTTGTGATGTGATATGGTCAAGGCATGATGCTATATTTTATTGTATGAGATGATCATGTTTTGTAACCGAGTTATCGGCAACTGGGAGGAGCCATATGGTTGTCGCTTTATTGTATGCAATGCAATCGCCCTGTAATGCTTTACTTTATCACTAAGAGATAGCGATAGTCGTAGAAGCATAAGTTGTCGAGACGACAACGATGCTATGATGGAGATCAAGGTGTCGCGCCGGTGACGATGGTGATCATGACGGCGCTTCGGAGATGGAGATCACAAGCACAAGATGATGATGGCCATATCATATCACTTATATTGATTGCATGTGATGTTTATCTTTTATGCATCTTATCTTGCTTTGATTGACCGTAGCATTATAAGATGATCTCTCACTAAAATTATCAAGATATAAGTGTTCTCCCTGAGTATGCACCGTTGCGAAAGTTCTTCGTGCTGAGACACCACGTGATGATCGGGTGTGATAGGCTCTACGTTCAAATACAACGGGTGCAAAACAGTTGCACATGCGTACTCAGTTTAAACTTGACGAGCCTAGCATATAACAGATATGGCCAGGGAACACTTAGACTGAAAGGTCGAGCGTGAATCATATAGTAAATATGATCAACATAGTGATGTTCACCATTGAAACTACTCCATCTCACGTGATGATCGGACATGGTTTAGTTGATTTGGATCACGTGATCACTTAGAGGATTAGAGGGATGTCTATCTAAGTGGGAGTTCTTAATTAATATGATTAATTGAATTTAAATTTATCATGAACTTAGTACCTGATAGTTTCTTGCTTGTCTATGTTGATTGTAGATAGATGGCTCGTGCTGTTGTTCTGTTGAATTTTAATGCGTCCCTTGAGAAAGCAAAGTTGAAAGATGATGGTAGCAATTACACGGACTGGGTCTGTAACTTGAGGATTGTCCTCATTGCTGCACAGAAAAATTACGTCCTGGAAGCACCGCTGGGTGCCAGGCCTGCTGCAGATGCTGCTGACAACATTAAGAACGTTTGTGTAACACCCACGATGCGGCTATATCTCCCACGTGTCGGAGCACGACTTAGAGGCATAACCGCATAGTAGGCATGCCGCAAGAGGGGTAATCTTTACACATCCCATGTACTGAATAAGAAAGGGATAAAGAGTCGGCTTACAATCGCCACTTCACACAATACATAAATATAGCATTACATCATCCAGAATACAATCAAGGTCCGACTACGGAACCAAATAAAGAAAGACAACCCCTAATGCTAGATCCCCGATCGCCCCGACTGGGCTCCACTACTGATCAACTGGAAACGAAACAACACAACGAGCACGACCTTCATCGAGCTCCCACTTGAGCTAGGTTGCGTCACCTGCACTGGTATCATCGGCACTTGCAACTGTTTGGAAGTATCTGTGAGTCATGAGGACTCAGCAATCTCACACCCGCGAGATCAAGACTATTTAAGCTTATGGGTAGGAAAGGGAAGTGAGGTGGAGCTGCAGCAAGCACTAGCATATATGGTGGCTAACATACACAAATAAGAGCGAGAAGAGAAGCAACGCAACGGTCGTGAAGCTAGAAGTGATCCTGAAACTACTTATGTTCAAGCATAACACAAGAACCGTGTTCACTTCCTGGACTCCGCCGGAAAGAGACCATCACGGCTACACACGCGGTTGATGTATTTTAGTTAAGCCAAGTGTCAAGTTCTCTACAACTTGACATTAACAAATTCCCATCTGCCCATAACCGCGGGCACGACTTTCGAAAGTTCAAAACCCTGCAGGGGTGTCCCAACTTAGCCCATCACAAGCTCTCACGGTCAACGAAGGATATTCCTTCTCCCAGGAAGACCCGATCAGACTCGGAATCCCGGTTACAAGACATTTCGACAATGGTAAAACAAGACCAGCAAAGCCGCCCGAATGTGCCGACAAATCCTGATAGGAGCTGCACATATCTCGTTATCAGGGCACACCGGATTGTCCAAACTTCCGGTAGGCCAACCCGGAGTTGCCCCTGGTGGCCATTGGCGGCTGACAGGTTGGACCAACACTCAGAGGAGCACTGCCCCCCCCCCCGGGGGGGGGGGGGGGGTTAAAATAAAGATGACCCTCGGGCTCCGGAAATCCAAGGAAAAAAACAGGCTAGGTGGCAAATGGTAAAACCAAGGTTGGGTCTTGCTGGAGGATTTTTATTCAAGGTGAACTGTCAAGGGGTTCCCATTATAGCCCAACCGCGTAAGGAACGCAAAATCTAGGAACATAACACCGGTATGACGGAAACTAGGGCGGCAAGAGTGGAACAAAACACCAGGCATAAGGCCGAGCCTTCCACCCTTTACCAAGTATATAGATGCATTAATTAAATAAGAGATATTGTGATATCCCAACAATAACCATGTTCCAACATGGAACAAACTTCATCTTCACCTGCAACTAGCAACGCTATAAGAGGGGCTGAGCAAAAGTGGTAACATAGACAAACAACGGTTTGCTAGGAAAGGTGGGTTGGAGGCTTGACATGGCAATATGGGAGGCATGAAATAGCAAGTGGTAGGTATCGCGGCATAGCAATAGAGCGAGCAACTAGCAAGCAAAGATAGAAGTGATTTTGAGGGTATGGTCATCTTGCCTGAGAACCCGCAAGGAAGAAGAACGAGTCCATGAAGAAGACAAACGGACGTAGTCGAATGAATCCTCACAAACACGACGTAATCGGAAGTAACACGAAGAAGCAACACCTGAAAGAAGCAAACAACATGGTAAACAACCATCACATAATCATGGCATGATGCACAATCAAGTATGATGCATGTCCGGTTTAAATATGCACGGCATGGCAAAGAGCACAAACAAAACTATAAATTAAGTGAAGCTCAATATGCAACGCGTTGCATATTGACGGAACACCACATCAATTATTTAGTTCACTCCTGGTTAGGTACTCAACAATATTAAATGTTGGTTAACATGGCAAGAGGTGAAGCATAACAAAACTATACCATCTAAACAATTTAAATGGGGCCGGATATAACAAACAACAAATCCGGTAAATCCCCATATGCATTTAGCAATTTAATGCAAACAACAACTTTAAACATTTTAAATGTTATTATCATGATGTTGATGACATGTGCAAGTTTTATGCAAGTTATATGAAAATGTTAACATGAGCATCTTATGAAGTATTTGTCATCGTAGCGAAAAACAAAAGGGGTGCCACGGCAACGACAACGGAAATGGTGCCACGACAACACTCCGATGATCCGGTAGCTCATGAAGATACCAGTGCAAAAGGAAGTAGGTGTGAGTGTGTCATGCAAGGATGGTGGGGTGCTCCCGGGAACCGGGTTCCCACGGGTCGACGGCATGGCAAATGAGGAGGGGCGTGCAAGTGACAAATTGTGACACGGTGCAAACATGAGCATCTCATGCATCGCAAGCATTCGTTCTCGGAAGGACATCTCGGCGGTTATACCTTTGAAGCATGCATTCTCGGAGGGGTTCGGGTTCGGTGCAAAGTAGAGGAAGTAGACGTTCACGGTTCGTCGAGGGAAGTAGTGGTTCATGTTCGGGAAGCGGTAGAGGTACGGGTCTTCGACAACGGTCATCGTACACGTTCCGAGGTCGTCGGTAGAGGTACTCGCGATCTCGGCGACGGTAGTGGAAGACGTTTTCGTAGATGTTCGAGTCATCGGTAGCGATACTTGGTGAATCCCGAAACGGTCTTAGCATCTTCACGCGTAGGGATACTTGGCGTCTCCGTTTAGCCGAACTTGGGGGGCATTGACATCGTGGTACTTGGTGTCCATGGGTCACTGTGTCGTGGTACTTGCCGGTCCAAAATTGCTCTTGTTCATGGTGGTCAAACGGGATGTCGAGGTTGTCCACTACGACGAACATGGCATGCATGTCCTGGGGGTGCGGCACGGGTACATGATGTCGGGGCTGCGTCTTGGGGTCTTGGCCGCAGGGTCCACACGGAAGCCAAGGAGGCCGCACGAGGGACGATGTGGTCGCTGCTGCTGCACGCCGGGCCGGCGGGAGGAGGCACTCTGGAGCCCGACACGCCTGAATGACTGTTGCTACAGCCTCGGGCTGCTGGAGCGCTTCGGAGCTGCTGCTCGCGGATCCCAAGGATGACTGCTTGGCTGCAGGCGCACGGTGTAGAGGTTCACCGGACGGAGCAGCTGCAGGGCTATCACGCGGGGAATGATGCCACAACCACGGTTGGTCTGACGGTGGAGGCCATGGACGAAGGGGAGGTCCGGCGAGGACAGGGCCCCAGCAAACGAAGGCGGCTCTAAGCAAGAGGCAGAGATCGCGAGGAGCTTGGGGGCGCGACGCGAGGTGGTGAAGCAGAAGAGGTAGCCGGTGGCGGGAGCGGGTGCTTGAGGAGCTCCTCTCCTCGGGCGCTCGGGCGACGGGGGTTGACGAGGGGGAGGGCGAGCAGGAGGAGGTGGCTGAGGCGGACCGGCCAACGGAGGCATGGGAGGCTGGCGGCTGCGGGCCACGAAGCAGCCGAGGCACGGGCGCCAGGCCATGGCGACGGGAGAGAGAAGAGGGGATCGAGCGTGCGCGTGCATGCGGGTGCTGGCGGCGGCCTGGAGGGAGACGAGGGAGATGGGGGTTGGGCCAGGGAGAGGGTTAGGTTAGGAATAGGTGGGCCTAAAGGGCCGGCCTAGTAGAGAGGGGGGCTTAGTTGGGCTGACGCGGATGAAGAGGCCCAAGTGGGCTGCGGCTGGCCTAAAGCTGTTGTTTCCTTTTTCTCTAATTTTCTTCAAGGAGAAAATAAAGAGAAAAGCACAGGGGAAAAGGAGAGGTGTATGAGAAATATAAAAATATCCTCATGACCCTGAATACATGCCCTATTTGATAAAATTGGTTTGGACATTTTTAGAGGTAGAAAAATAAAACAAGTTTAAATATGATTCAAACTTGAGGCATTTCGAACCTAACCAAAACAACTCCAAAGGATCTTAAATTTGACAGAGAGGGTTTAGGCATGGTGAACTAGCATCAGGAAAATAATGAACATTTCTCGAGGAGGGGAAAAGGTCACTTGCCAAAATGAAAGAAAGAAGAAGGAAGGAGGAGGTGATGATGCATGATCATACATGGAGCATCCAACAATGTGACATGCATGAATATGACAATGCACATGATGATTATGAGAATGCAAAAAATAAGAGACACAAATGCAACATGACAACGATAGGCATGGGAATGCAATATAACCAAATGATGAACATGATGCAAGAAGCAAAATATGACAATGACACTCATCCGATCATGGCAACAAACAGCGAATAACTAGAAGACACCTGGCGCATCGGTCTCGGGGCATTACAACACTCCACCACTACGAGAGGATCTCGTCCCGAGATCTAGCATGGCACCGGAGGGAAAAGGAAGAGGAAGAGAAGAGGTGAATCTAAGTTGCTTCTTTGACAAACGAGTGAAACCAAAGAATCTAGCGAGGTTGAACAAATTGAAAGAAATAATTCAACGAGGATGAACAAAGTTGAAAACACTCCATTAGAAAAGAGGAACAAGGGATACCAAATTCGAACAACACTCCAGTTGAAAAGAGATGTATAATGGAATGATAAGAATCAATTACGACAACACTCCGGTTAACAAGATAGAGAAGGAAAAAGAATGATGTAATCTAGGCAGCACTCCGACTGTAAATGGAAAGAATTCAACATGAACTTGACAAGATGAGCGGATACTTGATGAAATCAACAACACATTGCCTCCGGAACTATTGAAAGAATGGCACAAGAGGTAAGAAAGATTTTAGACAGCACTCCGATTGAGAACGGAGGCAAAACTTGACAGAATGGGAAGAAATTGAAAAGAGGGCACGACACCCCGGTTGAATGGATAAGCAAAAGGAAATAACATGATCTTTGACAACAAATGGGATGATGGGTCGAAGAGTGCAACATCACAATGCCTCCGGAAGAAATGAATTTACTGAATGGAGGAAAACAAGATCTGAAAAGAGCATGCTTACACGAGATGCCAAAACGGAGTTGTTGGATTATCAACAACAGAAGGATAAGCTTGTTGTGGCCTTATGGAAAACATCTCAAAATCTTGAGGTGAAATTCTGCCACTAACAAAAAACAACATATTGGATTGATATCAACAAGGAGACGAGAACTTATTTCATTGGGAAGATAAATGAAGAACTTGGGTCATTTATAAGCACCACAATAGCAACAATCCTTAGGGAAGGCTTAAGGTGAAATATAACCCAAGATAACTCCAAAGAAGAGATTGATTGGTTGAGAAGAAGTCTTGAGCGAAGAGAAAATGATGGATTTAGACATGTCACTCTTGAAAACTTGTGAATAAGGAAACATGAAGGGAAATTATCAACAATGACATAACACCACCTCAAAAGATACAGTAGAAAGAATTGCACTTCGAAATGCAAGATGAAGAATGCTTGGACTCCTCTGAAAAGAGTCTCGATGAACACTTCGAGAAGGAATTAAATCGTTTATGAATCATCATGAAGAACCTTCATAAAGAACTCCGGTAATAAAAGAATGATCAAACGAAAGGAAAGTTGAAAAGAACTCCGGGAGAAGCCTAGCAATGATTAAATGGAGTTACGAAAAGATATAATTGAAAGAGCTTGGAACTCCGGGAAAAGAAAGATGAGCAATTGAAACCAAGAACTTTGATGAACCTACGGAATAAGGAATTGAATTTACTCGATGAAACAAGAATAAGAATTACATTATGCTTATCCTTCACCAATATAAATTGATGACAAGCAACGGAATTGGCATACTACTTATTCTCGTAGAAAGGATTAAGATAGATATAACGCAAACTTGGGAAGGTCTTCAACGAACCACCGGTAGGATTTGGAAACAACGAATGAATTGATATGAAAACGAAGGAAGAATAATCTTGACCAAACCACCGTAAGAATTGAAAACGAACGAAGTAAAAGGGGTGAATCACCGGTAAGAATTAGAGAACGAATGAAGATACTTGAGGGAATTTGATACAAGAGAACAAAGAGATCACGAGCTGATTAGATAATATTTGAATGATGCACCGGTATGATTTAGAGAACGAGAGCTGAAAGCTGAGAATGAATAAACCCGCAATGATGGTCTTCGGAGAATCAAACTGAAAAGACTCTTGAATTGCTCTAGATAGGTGAAAAGAATTCTCACAATCGAAAATAATTATGAGAGGATGGCAACAAGCTTGAACTACGCATCTCTAAGAGAACCGATAGGATTTGGAGGAAAAACTCTTCTTCGGTCTTCAAATGTTGAGAATGACGATAAGAAACACCACCATGAATTGTTGAGATACTCTGGGAGAATGAAAAAGTCTTCAGTTGAGCCAACAATGAAAAGGGTTATAAGATCTTCGAGAAACCATCTGACTGATGATAATTCATTCTTACGTCAAACTTTGAATTGAATTTGAGAATAACTCCGGGAAATTAGAAGAGTCAGGTAAGATCCCGGGAAAAGACCCGTGGGTTAGGACCCACTCAAAAGATACACCGTTGAGCAATTTAAAAGAGAGATTGAGTCGGTTGAATTAAATGGCTTGAATAAGATAACAACCTCAAAAATAGGTTGAACGGATCTTAAATGAAAAGACGAGCCTTCTGAGATATCTTCAGCACTCCCAAACAAATGAATAGCGAGAGGTGAAAGATTAAGAGGTGCACCGGCATGGGAAAACATTTGAAACGAGGAAAAAGGATGTTATCGACAAGGCTTGAATTGAATTCACAGGAGAAGAAAAAGAACGAAGAATGATGAACTTGAAACTCCGTTAGTATCTTCCTGAGAATCACCGTATAAGAACATTGAAGGAAAAGAATGAAGAAAGTTCACATGAATAAAATGGATACTTGATTTAGATATATGAGTCCTTGAAGAAACATGAGTGGGAGGGCGGTAAAAACAAAGACAACTTGGGATGGATGAAGCAAACACCGTTGCAAAGAACTGAGAATTGATTTCGCGGATGTTGACATGATCGGATCCACTTGAAGAGGAGCACGTCGGTTGGAAAAGAATTGACATGACAATCTCGATGATCAAGAAGGATTATGAAGGAAATATGCCCTAGAGGCACCAATAAAGTTATTATTTATTTCCTTATATCATGATAAATGTTTATTATTCATGGTAGAATTGTATTAACCGGAAACATAATACATGTGTGAATACATAGACAAACAGAGTGTCACTAGTATGCCTCTACTTGACTAGCTCGTTAATCAAAGATGGTTATGTTTCCTAACCATGAACAAGGAGTTGTTATTTGATTAACGAGATCACATCATTAGGTGAATGATATGATTGACATGACCCATTCCATTAGCTTAGCACCCGATCGTTTAGTATGTTGCTATTGCTTTCTTCATGACTTATACATGTTCCTATGACTATGAGATTATGCAACTCCCGTTTGCCGGAGGAACACTTTGTGTGCTATCAAATGTCACAACGTAAATGGGTGATTATAAAGGTGATCTACAGGTGTCTCCAAAGGTACATGTTGGGTTGGCGTATTTCGAGATTAGGATTTGTCACTCCGATTGTCGGAGAGGTATCTCTGGGCCCTCTCGGTAATGCACATCACATAAGCCTTGCAAGCCTTGCAACTAATGAGTTAGTTGCGATATGATGTATTACGGAACGAGTAAAGAGACTTGCCGGTAACGAGATTGAGCTAGGTATTGAGATACCGACGATCGAATCTCGGGCAAGTAACATACCGATGACAAAGGGAACAACGTATGTTGTTATGCGGTCTGACCGATAAAAATCTTCGTAGAATATGTAGGAGCCAATATGAGCATCCAGGTTCCGCTATTGGTTATTGACCGGAGACGTGTCTCGGTCATGTCTACATTGTTCTCGAACCCGTAGGGTCCACACGCTTAAGGTTTCGATGACAGTTATATTATGAGTTTATGAGTTTTGATGTACCAAAGTTAGTTCGGAGTCCCGGATGTGATCACGGACATGACGAGGAGTCTCGAAATGGTCGAGACATAAAGATTGATATATTGGACGGCTTTATTCGGACACCGGAAGTGTTCCGGGTGATTTCGGAGAAAACCGGAGAGCCGGAGGGTTACCGGAACCCCCCCGGGAGAAGTAATGGGCCATATGGGCCTTAGTGGAGAGAGAGAGGGGCAGCCAAAGGTGGGCCGCGCGCCTCCTCCCCCCTGGTCCGAATTGGACTAGGAGAGGGGGGGCGGCGCCCCCCTTTCCCTCTCCCTCCCCACTTCTTTCCCCCTCCTAGTAGGAGTCCTACTCCTACTAGGAGGAGGACTCCTCCTTGGCGCGCCATAGAGGGCCGGCCGGCCTCCTCCCCTTGATCCTTTATATACGGGGGCAGGGGGCACCCCTTGACACACAAGTTGATCCACGTGATCATATTCTTAGCCGTGTGCGGTGCCCCCTTCCACCATAGTCCTCGATAATATTGTAGCGGTGCTTAGGCGAAGCCCTGTGACGGTAGTGCATCAAGATCATCACCACGCCGTCGTGCTGACGGAACTCTTCCCCGACACTTTGCTGGATCGTAGTCCGGGGATCGTCTTCGAGCTGAACGTGTGCTAGAACTCGGAGGTGCCGTAGTTTCGGTGCTTGATCGGTCGGGCCGTGGAGACGTACGACTACATCAACCAAACGCTTCCGTTGTCGATCTACAAGGGTACGTAGATCACACTCTCCCCTCTCGTTGCTATGCATCACCATGATCTTGCGTGTGCGTAGGAATTTTTTTGAAATTACTACGTTCCCCAACAGTGGCATCCGAGCCTAGGTTTTATATGTTGATGTTATATGCACGAGTAGAACACAAGTGAGTTGTGGGCGATATAAGTCATACTGCTTACCAGCATGTCATACTTTGGTTCGGTGGTATTGTTGGACGAAGCGGCCCGGACCGACATTACGCGTACGCTTACGCGAGACCGGTTCTCCGGCGTGCTTTGCACATAGGTGGCTTGCGGGTGACAGTTTCTCCATCTTTAGTTGAACCGAGTGTGGCTACGCCCGGTCCTTGCGAAGGTTAAAACAGCACCAACTTGACAAACTATCGTTGTGGTTTTGATGCGTAGGTAAGATTGGTTCTTGCTTAAGCCCGTAGCAGCCACGTAAAACTTGCAACAACAAAGTAGAGGACGTCTAACTTGTTTTTGCAGGGCATGTTGTGATGTGATATGGTCAAGACATGATGCTAAATTTTATTGTATGAGATGATCATGTTTTGTAACTGAGTTATCGACAACTGGCAGGAGCCATATGGTTGTCGCTTTATTGTATGCAATGCAATCGCGCTGTAATGCTTTACTTTATCACTAAGCGGTAGCGATAGTCGTGGAAGCATAAGATTGGCGAGACGACAACGATGCTACGATGGAGATCAAGGTGCCGCGCCGGTGACGATGGTGATCACGACGGTGCTTCGAAGATGGAGATCACAAGCACAAGATGATGATGGCCATATCATATCACTTATATTGATTGCACGTAATGTTTATCTTTTATGCATCTTATCTTGCTTTGATTGACGGTAGAATTATAAGATGATCTCTCACTAATTATCAAGAAGTGTTCTCCCTGAGTATGCACCGTTGCGAAAGTTCTTCGTGCTAAGACACCACGTGATGATCGGGTGTGATAGGCTCTACGTTCAAATACAACGGGTGCAAAACAGTTGCACACGCGGAATACTTAGGTTATACTTGACGAGCCAAGCATATACAGATATGGCCTCAGAACACGGAGACCGAAAGGTCGAGCGTGAATCATATAGTAGATATGATCAACATAGTGATGTTCACCAATGAAACTACTCCATCTCACGTGATGATCGGACATGGTTTAGTTGATTTGGATCACGTAATCACTTAGAGGATTAGAGGGATGTCTATCTAAGTGGGAGTTCCTTAAGTAAATTAATTGAACCTAAATTTATCATGAAACTTAGTACTTGATAGTATCTTGCTTGTTTATGCTTGATTGTAGATAGATGGCTCGTGCTGTTGTTCCGTTGAATTTTAATGCGTTCCTTGAGAAAGCAAAGTTGAAAGATGATGGTAGCAATTACACGGACTGGGTCTGTAACTTGAGGATTATCCTCATTGCTGCACAGAAGAATTACGTCCTGGAAGCACCGCTGGGTGCCAGGCCTGCTGCTAGAGCAACACCAGATGTTATGAACGTCTGGCAGAGCAAAGCTGATGACTACTCGATAGTTCAGTGTGCCATGCTTTACGGCTTAGAATCGGGACTTCAACGACGTTTTGAACGTCATGGAGCATATGAGATGTTTCAAGAGTTGAAGTTAATATTTCAAGCAAATACCCGGATTGAGAGATATGAAGTCTCCAATAAGTTCTATAGCTACAAGATGGAGGAGAACAGTTCTGTCAGTGAGCATATACTCAAAATGTCTGGGTATAATAATCACTTGATTCAATTGGGAGTTAATCTTCCAGATGATTGTGTCATTGACAGAATTCTGCAATCACTGCCACCAAGCTACAAGAGCTTCGTGATGAACTATAATATGCAAGGGATGAATAAGACTATTCCCGAGCTCTTCGCAATGCTGAAAGCTGCGGAGGTAGAAATCAAGAAGGAGCATCAAGTGTTGATGGTCAACAAGACCACTAGTTTCAAGAAAAAGGGCAAAGGGAAGAAGAAGGGGAACTTCAAAAGGAACAGCAAGCAAGTTGCTGCTCAAGAGAAGAAACCCAAACCTGGACCTAAGCCTGAAACTGAGTGCTTCTACTGCAAGCAGACTGGTCACTGGAAGCGGAACATCCCCAAGTATTTTGTGGATAAGAAGGATGGCAAGGTGAACAAAGGTATATGTGATATACATGTTATTGATGTGTACCTTACTAATGCTCGCAGTAGCACCTGAGTATTTGATACCGGTTCTGTTGCTAATATTTGCAACTCGAAACAGGGACTACAGATTAAGCGAAGATTGGCTAAGGATGAGGTGACGATGCGCGTGGGAAACGGTTCCAAAGTCGATATGATCGCAGTCGGCACGCTACCTCTACATCTACCTTCGGGATTAATATTAGACCTAAATAATTGTTATTTGGTGCCAGCGTTAAGCATGAACATTATATCTGGATCTTGTTTGATGCGAGACGGTTATTCATTTAAATCTGCGAATAATGGTTGTTCTATTTATATGAGTAATATCTTTTATGGTCATGCACCCTTAAAGAGTGGTCTATTTTTGTTGAATCTCGATAGTAGTGACACACATATTCAAAGTGTTGAAGCCAAAAGATGCAGAGTTGATAATGATAGTGCAACTTATTTGTGGCACTGCCGTTTAGGTCATATCGGTGTAAAGCGCATGAAGAAACTCCATACTGATGGACTTTTGGAACCACTTGATTATGAATCACTTGGTACTTGCGAACCGTGCCTCATGGGCAAGATGACTAAAACACCGTTCTCCGGTACTATGGAGAGAGCAACAGATTTGTTGGAAATCATACATACAGATGTATGTGGTCCGATGAATATCGAGGCTCATGGCGGATATCGTTATTTTCTCACCTTCACAGATGACTTAAGCAGATATGGGTATATCTACTTAATAAAACATAAGTCTGAAACGTTTGAAAAGTTCAAAGAATTTCAGAGTGAAGTTGAAAATCATCGTAACAATAAAATAAAGTTTCTACGATCTGATCGTGGAGGAGAATATTTGAGTTACGAGTTTGGTGTACATTTGAAACAATGCGGAATAGTTTCGCAACTCACGCCACCCGGAACACCACAGCGCAATGGTGTGTCCGAACGTCGTAATCGTACTTTACTAGATATGGTGCGATCTATGATGTCTCTTACTGATTTACCGCTATTGTTTTGGGGTTATGCTTTGGAGACGGCCGCATTCACGTTAAATAGGGCACCATCAAAATCCGTTGAGACGACACCTTATGAACTATGGTTTGGCAAGAAACCAAAGTTGTCGTTTCTGAAAGTTTGGGGCTGCGATGCTTATGTGAAAAAGCTTCAACCTGATAAGCTCGAACCCAAATCGGAGAAGTGTGTCTTCATAGGATATCCAAAGGAGACTATTGGATACACCTTCTATCACAGATCCGAAGGCAAGACTTTTGTTGCTAAGTTCGGAAACTTTCTGGAGAAGGAGTTTCTCTCGAAAGAAGTGAGTGGGAGGAAAGTAGAACTTGACGAGGTAACTGTACCTGCTCCCTTATTGGAAAGTAGTGCATCACAGAAAACTATTTCAGTGACACCTACACCAGTCAGTGAGGAAGCTAATGATGATGATCATGAAACTTCAGAAGAAGATACTACTGAACCTCGTAGTTCAACCAGAGTGAGATCCGCGCCAGAGTGGTACGGTAATCCTGTTCTGGAAGTCATGCTACTAGATCATGATGAACCTACGAACTATGAAGAAGCGATGGTGAGCCCATATTCCGCAAAATGGCTTGAAGCCATGAAATCTGAGATGGGATCCATGTATGAGAACAAAGTATGGACTTTGGTTGACTTGCCCGATGATCGGCAAGCAATTGAGAATAAATGGATCTTCAAGAAGAAGACTGACGCTGACGGTAATATTACTGTCTACAAAGCTCGACTTGTCGCAAAAGGTTTTCGGCAAGTTCAAGGAATTGACTACGATGAGACCTTCTCACCCATAGCGATGCTTAAGTCTGTCCGAATCATGTTAGCAATTGCCGCATTTTATGATTATGAAATTTGGCAGATGGATGTCAAAACTGCATTCCTGAATGGATTTCTGGAAGAAGAGTTGTATATGATGCAACCAGAAGGTTTTGTTGATCCAAAGGGAGCTAACAAAGTGTGCAAGCTCCAGCGATCCATTTATGGACTGGTGCAAGCCTCTCGGAGTTGGAATAAATGCTTTGATAGTGTGATCAAAGCATTTGGTTTTATACAGACTTTTGGAGAAGCCTGTATTTACAAGAAAGTGAGTGGGAGCTCTATAGCATTTCTGATATTATATGTGGATGACATATTACTAATTGGAAATGATATAGAATTTCTGGATAGCATAAAGGGATACTTGAATAAGAGTTTTTCAATGGAAGACCTTGGTGAAGCTGCTTACATATTAGGCATTAAGATCTATAGAGATAGATTAAGACGCTTAATTGGACTTTCACAAAGCACATACCTTGACAAAGTTTTGAAGAAGTTCAAAATGGATCAAGCAAAGAAAGGGTTCTTGCCTGTGTTACAAGGTGTGAAGTTGAGCAAGACTCAATGCCCGACCACTGCAGAAGATAGAGAGAAAATGAAAGATGTTCCCTATGCTTCAGCCATAGGCTCTATCATGTATGCAATGCTGTGTACCAGACCTGATGTGTGCCTTTGCTATAAGTCTAGCGGGGAGGTACCAAAGTGATCCAGGAGTGGATCACTGGACAGTGGTCAAGAACATCCTGAAATACCTGAAAAGGACTAAGGATATGTTTCTCATATATGGAGGTGACAAAGAGCTCATCGTAAAAGGTTACGTTGATGCAAGCTTTGACACTGATCCGGACGATTCTAAATCGCAAACCGGATACGTGTTTACATTAAATGGTGGAGCTGTCAGTTGGTGCAGTTCTAAACAAAGCATTGTAGCAGGATCTACATGTGAAGCAGAGTACATAGCTGCTTCGGAAGCAGCAAATGAAGGAGTCTGGATGAAGGAGTTCATATCCGATCTAGGTGTCATACCTAGTACATCGGGTCCAATGAAAATCTTTTGTGACAATACCGATGCAATTGCCTTGGCAAAGGAATCCAGATTTCACAAGAGAACAAAGCACATCAAGAGACGCTTCAATTCCATCCGGGATCTAGTCCAGGTGGGAGACATAGAGATTTGCAAGATACATACGGATCTGAATGTTGTAGACCCGTTGACTAAGCCTCTTCCACGAGCAAAGCATGATCAACACCAAGGCTCCATGGGTGTTAGAATCATTACTGTGTAATCTAGATTATTGACTCTAGTGCAAGTGGGAGACTGAAGGAAATATGCCCTAGAGGCAATAATAAAGTTATTATTTATTTCCTTATATCATGATAAATGTTTATTATTCATGCTAGAATTGTATTAACCGGAAACATAATACATGTTTGAATACATAGACAAACAGAGTGTCACTAGTATGCCTCTACTTGACTAGCTCATTAATCAAAGATGGTTATGTTTCCTAACCATGAACAAGGAGTTGTTATTTGATTAATGGGATCACATCATTAGGTGAATGATCTGATTGACATGACCCATTCCATTAGCTTAGCACCCAATCGTTTAGTATGTTGCTATTGCTTTCTTCGTGACTTATACATGTTCCTATGACTATGATATTATGCAACTCCCATTTGCCGGAGGAACACTTTGTGTGCTACCAAACGTCACAATGTAAATGGGTGATTATAAAGGTGCTCTACAGGTGTCTCCAAAGGTACATGTTGGGTTGGCGTATTTCGAGATTAGGATTTGTCACTCCGATTGTCGGAGAGGTATCTCTGGGCCCTCTCGGTAATGCACATCACATAAGCCTTGCAAGCATTGCAACTAATGAGTTAGTTGCCAGATGATGTATTACGGAACGAGTAAAGAGACTTGCCAGTAACGAGATTGAACTAGGTATTGAGATACCATGATCGAATCTCGGGCAAGTAACATAGCGATGACAAAGGGAACAACGTATGTTGTTATGTGGTCTGACCGATAAAAATCTTCGTAGAATATGTAGGAGCCAATATGAGCATCCAGGTTCCGCTATTGGTTATTGACCGGAGACGTGTCTCGGTCATGTCTACATTTTTCTCGAACCCGTAGGGTCCGCACGCTTAAGGTTTCGATGACAGTTATATTATGAGTTTATGAGTTTTGATGTACCGAAGTTAGTTCGGAGTCCCGGATGTGATCACGGACATGACGAGGAGTCTCGAAATGGTCAAGACATAAAGATTGATATGTTGGACGGCTTTATTCGGACACCGGAAGTGTTCCGGGTGATTTCGGAGAAAACCGAAGAGCCGGAGGGTTACCGGAACCCCCCCGGGAGAAGTAATGGGCCATATGGGCCTTATTGGAGAGAGAGAAGGGCAGCCAAAGGTGGGCCGCGTGCCTCCTCCCCCTGGTCCGAATTGGACTAGGAGAGGGGGGGGGGGCGGCGCCCCCTTTCCCTCTCCCTCCCCACTTCTTCCCCCCTCCTAGTAGGAGTCTTACTCCTACTAGGAGGAGGACTCCTCCTTGGCGCGCCATAGAGGGCCGGCCGGCCTCCTCCCCTTGATCCTTTATATACGGGGGCAGGGGGCACCCCTTGACACACAAGTTGATCCACGTGATCATATTCTTAGCCGTGTGCGGTGCCCCCTTCCACCATAGTCCTCGATAATATTGTAGCGGTGCTTAGGCGAAGCCTTGCGACGGTAGTGCATCAAGATCATCACCACGCCGTCGTGCTGACGGAACTCTTCCCCGACACTTTGCTGGATCGGAGTCCGGGGATCGTCATCGAGCTGAATGTGTGCTAGAACTCGGAGGTGCCGTAGTTTCGGTGCTTGATCGGTCGGGCCGTGGAGACGTACGACTACATCAACCAAACGCTTCCGTTGTCGATCTACAAGGGTACGTAGATCACACTCTCCCCTCTCGTTGCTATGCATCACCATGATCTTGCGTGTGCGTAGGAATTTTTTTTGAAATTACTACGTTCCCCAACAGATTAGTATTCACATAGAAATATGAGAACTCCGCTTAGGAAAGGTATGGAATCAACATTTGACTTCGAAGCAACTCGAATACCACAACTCAAAACAAAAACAAAGGATTGGCTTGGAAAATAAGCCGAAAATAAACATATGATAGATCCCATATCATACCATGTGTCTGTCGAAAAGATGTCCTACGTGATACTTGAATTCCCACTTATAAACTCCCAAAACTTTCTGGTTATGCAATCAGGTGTTGGGGATACAGGGGAAGCATAATATCTCACCCAAACTAACAATACCTACATCGAGCTGTATCCATCCTTCAACACATAACCAAAAAACTTTCGGAAATCGTTTACCTCAACCTTCTAAAAGCATCTGTTATACGAGTTATGGCAATACTCCCGAACTCCCGCCCCAGTACTGGGTGGCGTCGAGGTTATCTCACCAACAACTGCATAAAAGAGATTTTCGATGTCGGCGAACTCAGGTATTCTAGAACTGCAATGATAAAATTGTGATGACAACACCTTAGAGCTCAACTCCCCGAGACACCGCCACAACCCCTAAATGTTAGGAGGCACCAAGAACAATGTTCTTGTCACAAAACCATCGAAACGATTCCAAGATACCCGCGTGATCCTAAATTTTTTTTCATGAAATTTGAGGAGAGAAGAGTCAAAACTCTATGTCAGGAGGCCTCACCAGAGCGACGAAGTGACCGAGGAGTAAAAAGAATCCTACTCTCCGATATATATATAATCCTAATACTCAAAACATTTTTCCTAAACTCAACAACGCCAGCGATTCGATCAAGCAGGGGCTCCTAAGTCGGGGAAGGCTCTGATTACCAACTTGTAACACCCACGATATGGCTATATCTCCCACGTGTCGGAGCACGACTTAGATGCATAACCGCATATTAGGCATGTCGCAAGAGGGGTAATCTTTACACATCCCATGTACTGAATAAGAAAGGGATAAAGAGTCGGCTTACAATCGCCACTTCACACAATACATAAATATAGCATTACATCATCCAAAATACAATCAAGGTCCGACTACGGAACCAAATAAAGAAAGACAACCCCTAATGCTAGATCCCCGATCGCCCCGACTGGGCTCCACTACTGATCAACTGGAAACGAAACAACACAACGAACACGGCCTTCATCGAGCTCCCACTTGAGCTGGGTTGCGTCACCTGCACTGGTATCATCGGCACCTGCAACTGTTTGGAAGTATCTGTGAGTCATGAGGACTCAGCAATCTCACACCCGCGAGATCAAGACTATTTAAGCTTATGGGTAGGAAAGGGAAGTGAGGTGGAGCTGCAGCAAGCACTAGCATATATGGTGGCTAACATACGCAAATAAGAGCGAGAAGAGAAGCAACGCAATGGTCGTGAAGCTAGAAGTGATCAAGAAGTGATCCTGAAACTACTTACGTTCAAGCATAACACAAGAAACGTGTTCACTTCCCGGAATCCACCGTAAAGAGACCATCACGGCTACACACGCGGTTGATGTATTTTAGTTAAGTCAAGTGTCAAGTTCTCTACAACCGGACATTAACAAATTCCCATTTGCCCATAACCGCGGGCACGACTTTCGAAAGTTCAAAACCCTGCAGGGTTGTCCCAACTTAGCCCATCACAACCTGTCACGGTCAACGAAGGATATTCCTTCTCCCAGGAAGACCCGATCAGACTCGGAATCCCGGTTACAAGACATTTCGACAATGGTAAAACAAGACAAACAAAGCTGCCCGAATGTGCCGACAAATCCCGATAGGAGCTGCACATATCTCGTTCTCAGGGCACACCGGATTGTCCAAACTTCCGGTAGACCAACCCAGAGTTGCCCCTGGTGGCCACCGGTGGCTGACAGGTTGGACCAACACTCAGAGGAGCACTGCCCCCGGGGGGGGGGGGGTTAAAATAAAGATGACCCTCGGGCTCCGGATACCCAAGGAAAAAAAGGCTAGGTGGCAAATGGTAAAACCAAGGTTGGGTCTTGCTGGAGGATTTTTATTCAAGGTGAACTGTCAAGGGGTTCCCATTATAGCCCAACCGCGTAAGGAACGCAAAATCTAGGAACATAACACCGGTATGACGGAAACTAGGGCGGCAAGAGTGGAACAAAACACCAGGCATAAGGCCGAGCCTTCCACCCTTTACCAAGTATATAGATGCATTAATTAAATAAGAGATATTGTGATATCCCAACAATAACCATGTTCCAACATGGAACAAACTTCATCTTCACCTGCAACTAGCAACGCTATAAGAGGGGCTGAGCAAAAGTGGTAACATAGACAAACAACGGTTTGCTAGGAAAGGTGGGTTGGAGGCTTGACATGGCAATATGGGAGGCATGAAATAGCAAGTGGTAGGTATCGCGGCATAGCAATAGAGCGAGCAACTAGCAAGCAAAGATAGAAGTGATTTTGAGGGTATGGTCATCTTGCCTGAGAACCCGCAAGGAAGAAGAACGAGTCCATGAAGAAGACAAACGGACGTAGTCGAATGAATCCTCACAAACACGACGTAATCGGAAGTAACACGAAGAAGCAACACCTGAAAGAAGCAAACAACATGGTAAACAACCATCACATAATCATGGCATGATGCACAATCAAGTATGATGCATGTCCGGTTTAAATATGCATGGCATGGCAAAGAGCACAAACAAAACTACAAATTAAGTGAAGCTCAATATGCAACGTGTTGCATATTGACAGAACACAACATCAATTATTTAGTTCACTCCTGGTTAGGTACTCAACAATATTAAATGTTGGTTAACATGGCAAGAGGTGAAGCATAACAAAACTATACTATCTAAACAATTTAAATGGGGCCGGATATAACAAACAACAAATCCGGTAAATCCCCATATGCATTTAGCAATTTAATGCAAACAACAATTTTAAACATTTTAAATGTTATTATCATGATGTGGATGACATGTGCAAGTTTTATGCAAGTTATATGAAAATGTTAACATGAGCATCTTATGAAGCATTTGTCATCGTGGCGGAAAACAAAAGGGGTGCCACGACAACGACAACGAAAATGGTGCCACGACAACACTCCGATGATCCGGTAGCTCACGAAGATACCAGTGCAAAAGGAAGTAGGTGTGAGTGTGTCATGCAAGGATGGTGGGGTGCTCCCGGGAACCGGGTTCCCACGGGTCGACGACATGGCAAACGAGGAGGGGCGTGCAAGTGACAAATTGTGACACGGTGCAAACATGAGCATCTCATGCATCGCAAGCATTCGTTCTCGGAAGGACATCTCGGCGGTTATATCTTTGAAGCATGCATTCTTGGAGGGGTTCGGGTTCGGTGCAAAGTAGAGGAAGTAGACGTTCACGGTTCGTCGAGGGAAGTAGTGGTTCATGTTCAGGAAGCGGTAGAGGTACGGGTCTTCGACAACGGTCATCGTACACGTTCTGAGGTCGTCGGCAGAGGTACTCGCGATCTCGGCGATGGTAGTGGAAGACATTTTCGTAGATGTTCGAGTCATCGGTAGCGGTACTTGGTGAATACCGAAACGGTCTTAGCATCTTCGCGCGTAGGGGTACTTGGCGTCTCCGTTTAGCCGAACTTGGGGGGCATTGACATCGTGGTACTTGGTGTCCATGGGTCACTGTGTCGTGGTACTTGCCGGTCCAAAATTGCTCTTGTTCATGGTGGTCAAACGGGATGTCGAGGTTGTCCACTACGACGAACATGGCATGCATGTCCTGGGGGTGCGGCACGGGTACAGGATGTCGGGGCTGCATCTTGGGGTCTTGGCCGCAGGGTCCACACGGAAGCCAAGGAGGCCGCACGAGGGATGATGTGGTCGCTGCTGCTGCACGCCGGGCCGGCAGAAGGAGGCGCTCAGGAGCCCGACACACCTGAATGACTGTTGCTACAGCCTCGGGCTGTTGGAGCGCTTTAGAGCTACTGCTCGCGGATCCCAAGGATGACTACTTGGCTGCAGGCGTGCGGTGGAGAGGTTCGCCGGACGGAGCAGCTGCAGGGCTGTCGCGCGGGGAATGATGCCATGGCCACGGTTGGTCTGACGGTGGAGGCCATGGACGAAGGGGAGGTCCGGCGAGGACGGGGCACCAGCAAACGAAGGCGGCGCTGAGCAAGAGGCAAAGATGGCGAGGAGCTTGGGGGCGCGACGCGAGGTGGTGAAGCAGAAGAGGTAGCCGGTGGCGGGAGCGGGTGCTCGAGGAGCTCCTCTCCTCGGGCGCTCGGGCGACGAGGGTTGACAAGGTGGAGGCGCGAGTGGGAGGAGGTGGCTGAGGCGGACCGACCAGTGGAGGCATGGGAGGCTGGCGGCTACGGGCCACAAAGCAGCCGAGGCACGGGCGCCAGGCCATGGCGACGGAGAAAGAAGAGGGGATCGGGCGCGCGCGTGCCTGCGGGTGCTGGCGGCGGCCTGGAGGGAGACGAGGGATATGGGGGTTGGGCCAGGGAGAGGGTTAGGTTAGGAATAGGTTGGCCTAAAGGGCCGGCCTAGTAGAGAGGGGGGCTTAGGTGGGCCGACGCGGATGAAGAGGCCCAAGTGGGCTGCGGCTGGCCTAAAGCTGTTGTTTCCTTTTTCTCTAATTTTCTTCAAGGAGAAAATAAAGAGAAAAGCACAGGGGAAAAGGAGAGGTGTATGAGAAATATAAAAATATCCTCATGACCCTGAATACATGCCCTATTTGATAAAATTGGTTTGGACATTTTTAGAGGTAGAAAAATAAAACAAGTTTAAATATGATTCAAACTTGAGGCATTTCGAACCTAACCAAAACAACTCCAAAGGATCTTAAATTTGACAGAGAGGGTTTAGGCATGGTGAACTAGCATCAGGAAAAGAATGAACATTTCTCGAGGAGGGGAAAAGGTCACTTGCCAAAATGAAAGAAAGAAGAAGGAAGGAGGAGGTGATGATGCATGATCATACATGGAGCACCCAACAATGTGACATGCATGAATATGACAATGCACATGATGATTATGAGAATGCAAAAAATACAAGAGACACAAATGCAACATGACAACGATGGGCATGGCAATGCAATATAACCAATTGATGAACATGATGCAAGAAGCAAAATATGATAATGACACTCATCCAATCATGGCAACAAACAGCAAATAACTGGATGACACCTGGCGCATCGGTTTCGGGGCTTACAGTTTGGCAGAGTAAAGCTAATGACTACTCGATAGTTCAGTGTGCCATGCTTTACGTCTTAGAACCGGGACTTCAATGATGTTTTGAATGTCATGGAGCATATGAGATGTTCCAGGAATTGAAGTTAATATTTCAAGAAAATGCGCGGATTGAGAGATATGAAGTCTCCAATAAGTTCTATAGCTGCAAGATGGAGGAGAATAGTTCTGTCAGTGAACATATACTCAAAATGTCTGGGTATCATTATCACTTGACTCAACTGGGAGTTAATCTTCCTGTTGATAGTGTCATTGATAGAGTTCTTCAATCATTGCCACCAAGCTACAAAAGCTTCGTGATGAACTATAATATGCAAGGGATGAATAAGACAATTCCCGAGCTCTTCGCGATGCTAAAGGCCGCAGAGGTAGAAATCAAGAAGGAGCATCAAGTGTTGATGGTCAATAAGACTACCAGGTTCAAGAAAAAGGGCAAAGGGAAGAAGAAGGGGAACTTCAAGAAGAACGGCAAACAAGTTGCTGATCGAGAGAAGAAACCCAAGTCTGGACCTAAGCCTGAGACTGAGTGCTTCTACTGCAAGCAGACTGGTCACTGGAAGCGGAACTGCCCCAAGTATTTGGCGGATAAGAAGGATGGCAAGGTGAACAAAGGTATATGTGATATACATGTTATTGATGTGTACCTTACTAATGCTCGCAGTAGCACCTGGGTATTTGATACTGGTTCTGTTGCTAACATTTGCAACTGGAAACAGGGGCTACGGATTAAGCGAAGATTGGCTAAGGACGAGGTGATGATGCGCGTGGGAAATGGTTCCAAAGTCGATGTGATCGCAGTCGGCATGCTACCTCTACATCTACCTTTGAGATTAGTTTTAGACCTGAATAATTGTTATTTGGTGCCAGCGTTGAGCATGAACATTATATCTGGATCTTGTTTGATGCGAGACGATTATTCATTTAAATCAGAGAATAATGCTTGTTCTATTTATGTGAGTAATATCTTTTATGGTCATGCACCCTTGAAGAGTGGTCTATTCTTATTGAATCTCGATAGTAGTGATACACATATTCATAATATTGAAGCCAAAAGATGCAGAGTTGATAATGATAGTGCAACTTATTTGTGGCACTGCCTTTAGGTCATATCGGTATAAAACGCATGAAGAAACTCCATACTGATGGACTTTTGGAACCACTTGATTATGAATCACTTGGTACTTGCGAACCGTGCCTCATGGGCAAGATGACTAAAACACCGTTCTCCGGAACTATGGAGCAAGCAACAGATTTGTTGGAAATCATACATACATATGTGTTGTCCGATGAATATTGAGGCTCGTGGCGGGTATCGTTATTTTCTCACCTTCACAGATGATTTAAGCAGATATGGGTATATCTACTTAATGAAACATAAGTCTGAAACATTTTAAAAGTTCAAAGAATTTCAGAGTGAAGTTGAAAATCATCGTAACAAGAAAATAAAGTTTCTACGATCTGATCGTGGAGGAGAATATTTGAGTTACGAGTTTGGTCTTCATTTGAAACAATGCGGAATAGTTTTACAACTCACGCCACCCGGAACACCACAGCGTAATGGTGTGTCTGAACGTTGTAATCGTACTTTACTAGATATGGTGCGATCTATGATGTCTCTTACTGATTTACCGCTATCATTTTGGGGTTATGCTCTAGAGATAGTTGCATTCACGTTAAATAGGGCACCATCAAAATCCGTTGAGACGACGCCTTATGAATTATGGTTTGGCAAGAAACCAAAGTTGTCGTTTCTTAAAATTTGGGGCTGCGATGCTTATGTGAAAAAGCTTCAACCTGATAAGCTCGAACCCAAATCGGAGAAATGTGTCTTCATAGGATACCCAAAAGAGACTGCTGGGTACACCTTCTATCACAGATCCGAAGGCAAGACTTTTGTTGCTAAATTTGGAATCTTTCTAGAGAAGGAGTTTCTCTCGAAAGAAGTGAGTGGGAGGAAAGTAGAACTTGATGAGGTAACTGTAGCTACTCCCTTATTGGAAAGTAGTTCATCATAGAAACAAGTTCCTGTGACACCTACTCCAATTAGCGAGGAAGTTAATGATGATGATCATGAAACTTCAGATCAAGTTGTTACTGAACCTCGTAGGTCAACCAGTGTGAGATCCGCATCAGAGTGGTATGGTAATCCTATTGTGGAGGTTATGTTGCTAGACCATGACGAACCTATGAACTATGAAGAAGCGATGGTGAGCCCAGATTCCGCAAAATGGCTTGAAGCCATGAAATCCGAGATGGGATCCATGTATGAGAATAAAGTATGGTCTTTGGTTGACTTACCCAATGATCGGCAAGCCATTGAAAATAAATGGATCTTCAAGAAGAAGACTGACGCTGACGGTAATGTTACTGTCTATAAAGCTCGACTTGTTGCAGAAGGTTTTCGACAAGTTCAAGGGATTGACTACGATGAGACTTTCTCACCCGTAGCGATGCTTAAGTCTGTCCGAATCATGTTAGCAATTGCTGCATTTTATGATTATGAAATTTGGCAAATGGATGTCAAAACTGCATTCCTGAATGGATTTCTAGAAGAAGAGTTGTATATGATGCAACCAGAAGGTTTTGTCCAAAGGGAGCTAACAATGTGCGCAAGCTCCAGCGATCCATTTATGTACTGGTGCAAGCCTCTCGGAGTTGGAATAAACATTTTGATAGTGTGATCAAAGCTTATGGTTTTATACAGACTTTTGGAGAAGCCTGTATTTACAAGAAAGTGAGTGGGAGCTCTGTAGTATTTCTGATATTATATGTGGATGACATATTGTTGATTGGAAATGATATAGAATTTCTGGATGGCATAAAAGGATATCTGAATAAGAGTTTTTCAATGAAAGATCTGAGAGAAGCTGCTTATATATTGGGCATCAAGATCTATAGAGATAGATCGAGACACTTAATTGGACTTTCACAAAGCACATACCTTGACGAAGTTTTGAAGAAGTTCAAAATGGATCAAGCAAAGAAAGGGTTCTTGCCTGTGTTACAAGGTGTGAAGTTGAGTAAGACTCAATGCCCGACCACTGCAAAAGATAGAGAGAAAATGAAAGATGTTCCCTATGCTTCAGCCGTAGGCTCTATCATGTATGCAATGCTGTGTACCAGACCTGATGTGTGCCTTGCTATTAGTTTAGCAGGGAGGTACCAAAGTAATCTAGGAGTGGATCACTGGACAGTGGTCAAGAACATCCTGAAATACCTGAAAAGGACGAAGGATATGTTTCTCGTTTATGGAGGTGACAAAGAGCTCGTTGTAAATGGTTATGTCGATGCAAGCTTTGACACTGATCCGAACGATTCTAAATCACAAACCGGATACGTGTTTTTATTAAATGGTGGAGCTGTCAGTTGGTGCAGTTCTAAACAAAGCGTCGTAGCGGGATCTACATGTGAAGCAGAGTACATAGCTGCTTTAGAAGTAGCAAATGAAGGAGTCTGGATGAAGGAGTTCATATCCGATCTAGGTGTCATACCTAGTGCATCGGGTCCAATGAAAATCTTTTGTGACAATACTGGTGCAATTGCTTTGGCAAAGGAATCCAGATTTCACAAGAGAACCAAGCACATCAAGAGACGCTTCAACTCCATCCGGGACCAAGTCCAGGTGGGAGACATAGAGATTTGCAAGATACATACGGATCTGAATGTTGTAGACCCGTTGACTAAGCCTCTTCCACGAGCAAAACATGATCAACACCAAGGTTCCATGGGTGTTAGAATCATTACTGTGTAATCTAGATTATTGACTCTAGTGCAAGTGGGAGACTGAAGGAAATATGCCCTAGAGGCAATAATAAAGTTATTATTTATTTCCTTATATCATGATAAATGTTTATTATTCATGCTAGAATTGTATTAACCGGAAACATGATACATGTGTGAATACATAGACAAATAGAATGTCACTAGTATGCCTCTACTTGACTAGCTCGTTGATCAAAGATGGTTATGTTTCCTGACCATAGACAAAGAGTTGTCATTTGATTAACAGGGTCACATCATTAGGAGAATGATGTGATTGACTTGACCCATTTCGTTAGCTTAGCACTTGATCGTTTAGTTTGTTGTTATTGCTTTCTTCATGACTTATACATGTTCCTATAACTATGAGATTATGCAACTCCCGTTTACCGGAGGAACACTTTGTGTGCTACCAAACGTCACAACATAACTGGGTGATTATAAAGGTGCTCTACAGGTGTCTCCGAAGGTACTTGTTGGGTTGGCGTGTTAACCTACTTGCTTACAGGATCCTTAAGAATCTATGGACTTTTGCACCTTTCTGTCTAGCTTGAGTTATCTTTTAGTTCTCTCCCCTCGGCAAAGTGGATAGGAAAGAGTCTTGCTTCCATTCCACTAGCCAAGAATAAGGAGAGTGACTTTCTCTTTTGAACCTCTTAAGCTGACTTGAAAAAAAAGTGGTACACCCATAGATATCTAGAAATAGAAATGAACTAATATATAGATAATCGAAATTGAAAAGTTTCGATATTAGGATTTGTCACTCCAATTGTCGGAGAGATATCTCTAGGCCCACTCGGTAATACACATCACTTAAGCCTTGCAAGCATTGCAACTAATGATTTGGTTGCGGGATGATGTGTTACGGAACGAGTAAAGAGACTTGTCAATAACGAGATTGAACTAGGTATTGAGATACCGACGATCGAATCTCGGGCAAGTAACATACCGATGACAAAGGGAACAATGTATGTTGTTATGTGGTTTGACCGATAAAGATCTTCATAGAATATGTAGGAGCCAATATGAGCATCCAGGTTCCACTATTGGTTATTGACTGGAGACGTGTCTCGGTCATGTCTATATAGTTCTCGAACCCGTAGGGTCCGCACGCTTAAAGTTAGATGATGGTTATATTATGAGTTTATATGTTTTGATGTAACGAATGTAGTTCGGAGTCCCAGATGTGATCACGGACATGATGAGGAGTCTTAAAATTTTCGAGGCGTAAAGATCGATATATTGGACGACTATGTTTGTGTTGGGGAACGTAGTAATTTTAAAAATTTTCCTACGCACACGCAAGATCATGGTGATGCATAGCAACCAGAGGGGAGAGTGTGATCTACGTACCCTTGTAGACCGACAGCGGAAGCGTTAGCACAACGCGGTTGATGTAGTCGTACGTATTCACGGCCCGACCGATCAAGCACCGAAACTACAACACCTCCGAGTTCTAGCACACGTTCAGCTCGATGACGATCCCCGGACTTCGATCCAGCAAAGTGTCGGGGAAGAGTTCCATCAGCACGACGGCGTGGTGACGGTCTTGATGTACTACCGTCGCAGGGCTTCTCCTAAGCACCGCTACAATATTATCGAGGATTATGGTGGAAGGGGGCACCGCACACGGCTAAGAATATGATCACGTGGATCAACTTGTGTGTCTAGAGGTGCCCCCTGCCCCCGTATATAAAGGAGCAAGGGGAGGTGCGGCCGGCCAGGAGGAAGGCGTGCCAGGAGGAGTCCTACTCCCACCGGGAGTAGGATTCCCCCCTTTCCTAGTTGGAATAGGATTCGGGAAGGGGGAAAGAGGAGAGAGAGAAGGAAGGGGGGCGCTGCCCCCCTCTCCTTATCCTATTCGGACTAGGGGGGGAGGGGCGCGCGGCCCAGCCCTGTCCACCTCTCCTCTCTTCCACTAAAGCCCACTAAGGCCCATATACCTCCCGGGGGGTTCCGGTAACCTCCCGGTACTCCGGTAAAATCCCGATTTCACCCGGAACACTTCCGATATCCAAATATAGGCTTCCAATATATCAATCTCTATGTCTCGACCATTTCGAGACTCCTCGTCATGTCCGTGATCACATCCGGGTCTCCGAACAAACTTCGGTACATCAAAATGCATAAACTCATAATATAACTGTCATCAAAACCTTAAGCGTGTGGACCCTACGGGTTCGAGAACAATGTAGACATGACCGAGACACGTCTCCGGTCAATAACCAATAGCGGAACCTGGATGCTCATATTGGCTCCCACATATTCTACGAAGATCTTTATCGGTCAGACCGCATAACAACATACGTTGTTCCCTTTGTCATCGGTATGTTACTTGCCCGAGATTCGATCGTCGGTATCTCAATACCTAGTTCAATCTCGTTACCGGCAAGTCTCTTTACTCGTTTCGTAATACATTATCTCGTAACTAACTCATTAGTTGTGATGCTTGCAAGGCTTATGTGATGTGCATTACCGAGAGGGCCCAGAGATACCTCTCCGACAATCGGAGTGACAAATCCTAATCTCGAAATACGCCAACCCAACATTTACCTTTGGAGATACCTATAGAGCTCTTTTATAATCACCCAGTTACGTTGTGACGTTTGGTAGCACACAAAGTGTTCCTCCGGTAAACGGGAGTTGCATAATCTCATAGTCATAGGAACATGTATAAGTCATGAAGAAAGCAATAGCAACATACTAAACGATCGGGGTGCTAAGCTAATGGAATGGGTCATGTCAATCACATCATTCTTCTAATGATGTGATCCCGTTAATCAAATAACAACTCTTTTGTTCATGGTTAGGAAACATAACCATCTTCGATTAACGAGCTAGTCTAGTAGAGGCATACTAGTGACACTCTGTTTGTCTATGTATTCACACATGTATTATGTTTCCGGTAATACAATTCTAGCATGAATAATAAACATTTATCATGATATAAGGAAATAAATAATAACTTTATTATTGCCTCTAGGGCATATTTCCTTCAGTCTCCCACTTGCTCTAGAGTCAATAATCTAGATTACACAGTAATGATTCTAACACCCATGGAGCTTTGGTGCTGATCATGTTTTGCTCGTGGAAGAGGCTTAGTCAACGGGTCTGCTATATTCAGATCCGTATGTATCTTGCAAATCTCTATGTCTCCCACCTGGACTAGATCCCGGATGGAATTGAAGCGTCTCTTGATGTGCTTGGTTCTCTTGTGAAATCTGGATTCCTTTGCCAAGGCAATTGCATCAGTATTGTCACAAAAGATTTTCATTGGACCCGATGCAGTAGGTATGACACCTAGATCAGATATGAACTCCTTCATCCAGACTCCTTCGTTTGCTGCTTCCGAAGCAGCTATGTACTCCGCTTCACATGTAGATCCCGCCACAACGCTTTGTTTAGAACTGCACCAACTGACAGCTCCACCGTTTAATGTAAACACGTATCCGGTTTGTGATTTAGAATCGTCCGGATCAGTGTCAAAGCTTGCATCAACGTAACCATTTACGATGAGCTCTTTGTCACCTCCATATATGAGAAACATATCCTTAGTCCTTTTTAGGTATTTCAGAATGTGCTTGACCGCTGTCTAGTGATCCACTCCTGGATTACTTTGGTACCTCCCTGCTAGACTTATAGCAAGACACACATCATGTCTGGTACACAGCATTGCATACATGATAGAGCCTATGGATGAAGCATAGGGAACATCTTTCATTTTCTCTCTATCTTCTGCATTGGTCGGGGATTGAGTCTTACTCAATTTCACACCTTGTAACACAGGCAAGAATCCTTTCTTTGCTTGATCCATTTTGAACTTCTTCAAAACTTTGTCAAGGTATGTGCTTTGTGAAAGTCCAATTAAGCGTCTTGATCTATCTCTATAGATTTTAATGCCCAATATGTAAGCAGCTTCACCGAGGTCTTTCATTGAAAAACTCTTATTCAAGTATCCTTTTATGCTATCCAGAAATTCTATATCATTTCCGATTAGCAATATGTCATCTACATATAATATCAGAAATGCTACAGAGCTCCCACTCACTTTCTTGTAAATACAGGCTTCTCCAAAAGTCTGTACAAAACCAAATGCTTTGATCACACTATCAAAGCGTTTATTCCAACTCCGAGAGGCTTGCACCAGTCCATAAATGGATCGCTGGAGCTTGCACACTTTGTTAGCTCCCTTTGGATCGACAAAACCTTTCGGCTGCATCATATACAACTCTTCTTGCAGAAATCCATTCAGGAATGCAGTTTTGACATCCATTTGCCAAATTTCATAATCATAAAATGCGGCAATTGCTAACATGATTCGGACAGACTTAAGCATCGCTACGGGTGAGAAGGTCTCATCGTAGTCAATCCCTTGAACTTGCCGAAAACCTTTTGCGACAAGTTGAGCTTTGTAGACAGTAATATTACCGTCAGCGTCAGTCTTCTTCTTGAAGATCCATTTATTCTCAATTGCTTGTCGATCATTGGGCAAGTCAACCAAAGTCCATACTTTGTTCTCATACATGGATCCCATCTCAGATTTCATGGCTTCAAGCCATTTTGCGGAATCTGGGCTCACCATTGCTTCTTCATAGTTCGTAGGTTCATCATGATCTAGTAACATGACTTCCAGAACAGGATTACCGTACCACTCCGGCGCGGATCTTACTCTGGTTGATCTACGAGGTTCATTAGTATCTTGTTTTGAAGTTTCATGATCATTATCATTAGCTTCCTCACTAATTGGTGTAGGTGTCACAGAAACTGGTTTCTGTGATGTACTACTTTCCAATAAGGGAGCAGGTACAGTTACCTCGTCAAGTTCTACTTTCCTCCCACTCACTTCTTTCGAGAGAAACTCCTTCTCTAGAAAGTTTCCGAATTTAGCAACAAAAGTCTTGCCTTCGGATCTGTGATAGAAGGTGTATCCAATAGTTTCCTTTGGATATCCTATAAAGACACATTTCTCTGATTTGGGTTCGAGCTTATCAGGTTGAAGTTTTTTCACATAAGCATCGCAGCCCCAAACTTTCAGAAACGACAACTTTGGTTTCTTGCCAAACCACAGTTCATATGGCATCGTCTCAACGGATTTTGATGGTGCCCTATTTAACGTGAATGCGGCCGTCTCTAGAGCATATCCCCAAAACGATAGCGGTAAATCAGTAAGAGACATCATAGATCGCACCATATCTAGTAAAGTACGATTACGACGTTCAGACACACCATTACGCTGTGGTGTTCCGGGTGGCGTGAGCGGTGAAACTATTCCACTTTGTTTTAAATGTACACCAAACTCGTAACTCAAATATTCTCCTCCACGATCAGATCGTAGGAATTTTCTTTTCTTATTATGATGATTTTCAACTTCACTCTGAAATTCTTTGAACTTTTCAAATGTTTCAGACTTATGTTTCATTCAGTAGATATACCCATATCTGCTTAAGTCATCTGTGAAGGTGAGAAAATAACGATATCCGCCACGAGCCTCAACATTCATTGGACCACATACATCTGTATGTATGATTTCCAATAAATCTGTTGCTCTCTCCATAGTACCGGAGAACGGTGTTTTTGTCATCTTACCCATAAGGCACAGTTCGCAAGTACCAAGTGATTCATAATCAAGTGGTTCCAAAAGCCCATCAGCATGGAGTTTCTTCATGCGCTTTATACCGATATGACCCAAACGGCAGTGCCACAAATAAGTTGCACTATCATTATCAACTCTGCATCTTTTGGTTTCAACACTATGAATATGTGTGTCACTACTATCGAGATTTATTAAGAATAGACCACTCTTTAAGGGTGCATGACCATAAAAGATATTACTCATGTAAATAGAACAACCATTATTCTCTGATTTAAATGAATAACCGTCTCACATCAAACAAGATCCAGATATAATGTTCATGCTTAACGTTGGCACCAAATAACAATTATTTAGGTCTAATACTAATCCCGAAGGTAGATGTAGAGGTAGCGTGCCGACTGCGATCACATCGACTTTGGAACCATTTCCCACGCGCATCGTCACCTCGTCCTTAGCCAATCTTCGCTTAATCCGTAGTCCCTGTTTCGAGTTGCAAATATTAGCAACAGAACCAGTATCAAATACCCAGGTGCTACTGCGAGCATTAGTAAGGTACACATCAATAACATGTATATCACATATACCTTTGTTCACCTTGCCATCCTTCTTATCCGCCAAATACATGGGGCAGTTCCGCTTCTAGTGACCAGTCTGCTTGCAGTAGAATGTAACACCCCGGATGTAATTTACCCAATTTGTACTCCAACTCTTGCCGTTTCCGGCTTTAAGTTATTTTATTTTCTCGGGTTCGGGTCTTTGTCTCCGTGTGTTGATATCGTTGTCATGCAGCTAATATCGTGTCATCATGTGCATTGCATTTGCATACGTGTTCATCTCATGCATTCGAGCATTTTCCCCGTTGTCCGTTTTGCATTCCGGCGCTTCGTTCTCCTCCGGTGGTCATTTCTACCTTTCTTTCGTGTGTGGGGATTTAACATTTCCGGATTGGACCGAGACTTGCCAAGCGGCCTTGGTTTACTACCGGTAGACCGCCTGTCAAGTTTCGTATCATTTGGACTTCGTTTGATACTCCAACGATTAACCGAGGGACCGAGAAGGCCTCGTGTGTGTTGCAGCCCAACACCCCTCCAATTTGGCTACCACCCACCAAAACCCTCTCCATCATCTAGAGCGTTCGATCACGATCGCGTGGCCGAAAACCGCACCTCATTTGGACTCTCCTAGCTCCTCCTATGCCTATTTAAAGATCCCCCGAAAATCTCCTTCTCCTACCCCCCCCGAAAACCCTAGATCTCATCATCGCGCGCCGCCGGACAATTCGCCACCGGCGGACATTGTCCGGATCCACCCCGCCGCCGCCACGTGTCGTCTCCTCACTCGCCCGCCGCCTCGCCCCACTTCGCCGGCC
>NC_057797.1:435678545-435688008 GCF_018294505.1 Triticum aestivum | reverse complement strand
CTCGCCGCCCGGAGCAGCGCCCCGCCGCCTTCCCTCATCGCCTCGCCGCCCCGCGGCCGGGTCCGCCGCCCGGCCTCCTCTCCTCGCTGACAAGCCGCCGGCCTGCCTCCCCGATGAGCTCGTCGGACTTGCCTCGGTCGGCGTGCGCCAGATCCAGATCCGAGCTAACCCTAGGGTTGACCTCGATTTTTTTCTAAGTCCTGATGATTTCAGATCCATTTGCTCCTGTTCATAGCCTCGTAACTTTGCATCCGTAGCTCCGATTCATGCATATAGCATATCAAAATGTTCATCTCAGAGAGTACATCATTTCATTACATTGCATCATTTTCATTTGAGTGCATCTTGATGCCCTAAATGCTTTTAGAAGAGGGCTACTTGAGATAATTGTCAGATCTGCTGCTCCATTTAGCTTTTTGTCATTTTTGCCATGATTATTGTGTGCATGATATGCCCATGAGTTCTACATATGTTTTGTTAAGGGTTTTGTCATCTTTCCAGAGGTGCAACCCATGTATTTTTGTGATGTGTGTGGTGACTAGTACAAGCTTGCAAAGTGGTGCACTTGGTAATTCTGATTTCAGGGACTTAGCATTTCCACTAAGTCCTTGATCTGTTTATCTCATATGGCCATATGTTCATGTTGTTTCCTAGCGATCCGTGCCTCTTTTGGGGATGGTCAGTAAGGATGTTTTATTAATCTTGTAGTGATCTATCCATTCATATCTTTGTTTGCAATTATGGAGCACCCTAGCTTGAGTCAATCGAGCTCTACTTTTGCTACTTCGTGAATCTCGGAAGATTGTCAACTTGTTTGCAATTTTGCCGATGATGTTGTAGTTGATCCGTGCATGCTATGTTATTGTTCTTGCCATGTCTAGCTTGCATTTTGTGTATTCTTGATGGGTGTATGCTTATATTATCATGACTTGCTCCGTAGTGAGTGCATCGGGCTCATAAACATGCCTACTTGAGTTATGTTTCCGCATGTGCCAGTTTTCACTAAGTCTGAAAACTGATTATGTTTTTGCTATGTTCATATGCTTGCAATTGTATTTTCTGATCCCTTTTGGCTCAAGGTCACTAAGGGACTTTTGTTAAGCTCTTTGAGTAGCTCCATGCCATGCTTTACTTTGCCATGTTCAGGTCCTGTAGCATGTAGTTTTGTTGCTCCAAAGTGTGCTACCTGATCTAAAATTCCAGACAGGTGTTAATTTCACTAAGTCTGAAATCTGTTTGCCATATGCATTTTTGCCATGCTTGTTTGAACCTGTTAATGGATGATTTGGCCGTAGCTCAGTGCTAGACTTTTGTTAAGCATCTTGTATGGATCCCTTCCATGTATTTTTATGCCATGCTTGGGTGCTGTAGCTTGTTCATCTCATTGCATTTAGATGGCTACTTGCTGTAAATCGCAGACCGGTGTCATATTTGAATCACTTGCCATTTCCAAACCATAACTCCGATTCCGGTGTTCTTTATATCGTTTTCAAGCGATTTCATCTCATCTTTTCAGTGGCACACTTGGATTACCAAGTTGAGGCCAGGTTCATGCATTCCTTGTCACATCTTGCATATGCATCGCATATTGCATCCCGCATAGCCTACCATCCTTGCATCATATTGTTTGATCCTTGCACGTGGTTGATTGTATCCTTGTTGCTTGTTTGTCTTGTTTGGGTAGAGCCAGGAGACGAGTTCGCTAACGAGGAGCCCGTTGAGTTTGCTTTCGAGGATCCAGTCAACTCTGACAACTTTGCAGGCAAGATGATCATACCCTCGAAATCACTACTACCTTTGCTTTGCTAGATGCTCGCTCTTTTGCTATGCCTATGCTACGATGCCTACCACTTGCTTTCAAGCCTCCCAAATTGCCATGTCAAACTTCTAACCCACCATGTCCTAGCAAACCGTTGATTGGCTATGTTACCGCTTTGCTCAGCCCCACTTATAGCGTTGCTAGTTGCAGGTGAAGATTGGAGGCCGTTCCTTGTTGGAACATTTATTTACTTGTTGGGATATCATTATATTATCTTGTTATCTTAATGCATCTATATACTTGGTAAAGGGTGGAAGGCTCGGCCTCTCGCCTAGTGTTTTGTTCCACTCTTGCCGCCCTAGTTTCCGTCATATCGGTGTTATGTTCCCGAATTTTGCGTTCCTTACGCGGTTGGGTTATAATGGGAACCCCTTGATAGTTCGCCTTGATTAAAGATTTTCCAGCAATGCCCAGCCTTGGTTTTACCATTTGCCACCTAGCCCTTTTTCCCTAGGGTTTCCGGAGCCCGAGGGTCATCTTATTTTAAACCCCCCCGGGCCAGTGCTCCTCTGAGTGTTGGTCCAACTTAGAGCCCCTTGCAGCGCCACCTCGGGGAAACTCGAGGCCTGGTTTTAGTTGTACGGATTGCTTATCTAATTGTGCCCTGAGAACGAGATATGTGCAGCTCCTATCAGGATTTGTCGGCACATTCGGGCGGTGTTGCTGGTCTTGTTTTAACCTGTCGAAGTGTCTTGTAGAACCGAGATACCGAGTCTGATCGGAACGTCTTGGGAGGAGGTCTATTCCTTCGTTGACCGTGAGAGCTTGTCATGGGCTAAGTTGGGACTCCCCTGCAGGGATTTGAACTTTCGAAAGCCGTGCCCACGGTTATGGGCAGATGGGAATTTGTTAATGTCCGGTTGTAGATAACTTGAACCTTAACTTAATTAAAATGAATCAACTGAGTGTGTTACCGTGATGGCCTCTTCTCGGCGGAGTCCGGGAAGTGGACACGGTGTTGGATTAATGCTTGCGCAGGTTGACCTCTAGTTTCTCACTCACGCTTTGCCTCCTCTTCTCGCTCTCTTTTGTGAATAAGTTAGCCACCATATTTTGCTAGTCGCTTGCTGCAGCTCCACATATTTACCTTGCCTTACCTATAAGCTTAAATAGTCTTGGTCGCGAGGGTGCGAGATTGCTGAGTCCCTGTGGCTCACAGATTACTATTACACCAGATGCAGGGCCTGATGATTCCGCTCCAGGAGACGCGCTTGAGCTCAAGTGGGAGTTCGACAAGGACTCTCAATGTTACTATGTTTCCTTTCCTGATGATCAGTAGTGGTGCCCAGTTGGGGGTGATCGGGACCGTGTCGCATGTTGGGTTCTCTTTTATTTTGGCGCCGTAGTCGGGCCATGAGTGTTTGGATGATGTAATGTTATTTATGTACTTGATTGACGTGGCGAGTGTAAGCCAACTATGTTATCTCCCCTTTTATTATCTATATTACATGGGATGTTGTGAAGATTGCCTAAATTGCGACATATGCCTTCAATGCGATTACGCCTCTAAGTCGTGCCTCGACACGTGGGAGATATAGTCGCATCGAGGGTGTTACAAGTTGGTATCAGAGCCCTCCCCGACCTTAGGAGCCCCATTGCTTGATAGTTTTTTAGCGGCCGAGTTGTGTCTAGAAAAATGTTTTGAGTCATTTAGGAATTATATATTGGAGAGTTTAGGAATTCTTTTTACTTCCCAGTCTCCTCATCGCTCTGGTAAGGCATCCTGACGTAGAGTTTTGACTCTTCTCTTCTCAAATTTACTAAAAATTTTTAGGATCACGCAGGTATTTTGGAATCGTTCCGATGGTTTTATGATGAGAACATTGTCTTGGTGCCTCCTGTCAGGGGTTTTGTGGAAGTGTCCCGGGGAGTTGAGCTTTGAGGTGTTGTCGTCATAATTTTATCGTTGCAGTTCTGAAATACCTAAGTTTAGTACGCCAACATCAAAAATCTCTTTTATGCAGTTCGTTGGTGAGATAACCTCGACGCCACCCAGTACTGGGGCGGGAGTTCGGGAGTATCGCCATAACTTGTATAACATATGCTTTTCGAAGGTTGAGGTAGATGGTTTCCGAAGTTTTTCTCGGTTATGTGTTGAAGGATGGATACAGCTGGATGTAGGAATTGCTAGAATTGGGTGAGATATTATGCTTCCCCTGTATCCCCAACACCTGATTGCATAACCGGAAAGGTTCGGGAGTTTCATAGGTGGGAATTCTTGTAGCTCTAGTTCTTCTTCCACGGATATTTGGTTTGAGATTGGGATTTCTTACCGAGTATTCGTTCTTGATCCGTACCTTGTTGATTTATTTCTCTACCTTAATTCTACGTGGCTTCTCAATTTATGGATATGTGACCATTTCAAGAGGAATGCATTCGTTCATTTTGTTCGGATGTGAAGACTATATGTTGCAATTTTCATTCCGTTGGATTTAGCTTCAATATTTGTCTATCGATGTGCTAATGGATGTCAACCTCTTCAGGATGGCTCCTCCAACGCGCACGACTCCGAATCCTGATCCGCCACCACCTCCACCTCCTCCGGAGGCATGGCAAGCTGTGATGGCCGCAACCAATGCAAACACACAGTTGATCATGCAAATTCTTCAAGAGCGCAATCAAGGCAACCAAGGGAACCAAGGCAACAATCAGAATCACTTTGCTTCACTCAACCAGTTCCTTGCTAACGGGCCAAAGACTTTCAGCAATTGTGTTGAGGCAACCGATGCTGACGATTGGCTTGTGGATCTGTGCAAACATTTCGAGTGCAGTAACGTCAGGCCTGAGGACTTTGTCAAGTTCGCTTCCTTCCAACTCAAAGATCAAGCTGCAGAATGGTTCCAGCAGTACAAGGATTCCAGAGGTGGACGTGTTATCACTTGGGATGAATTCCGTCAAGATTTCCGAGCTCATCATATCCCTCAGAGCGTGGTTGAAAGCAAGCGTGAGGAATTCCACAACTTGAAGCAAGGCTCTTTGTCTGTCTATGACTACAACAAGTTGTTCCAGAAGCTCGCCCGCTTTGCTAAGCAGGACGTACCTGATGAGGAGAGCATGATATATCAGTTCAGGGGTGGTCTCAGAGAAGAAATTCAGCTAGCTCTTGTTCTCTTCGAGCCCTTGAGGTACGATGAGTTCTACAACATGGCATTGAAGCAAGAGGCTGCTCAATTGAGGTGTGATGCTTCCAAGAAGTGAGTCAGAGATGCTACTCCCTCTTCCTCTACTCAAGTGGCCAAGCAGCAGAAGTATTGGCTTCCTCCTCCTCCGTTCCGTCAGCCATATCAGCAGAAGAGCAAAGGTGGCAGTGGATCTTCCCACCCACCCAACCCTGGCTTTCAGAACAAGACTTCGTCTCAAGCTCCAAGATCGAGTGCTCCGTATCACCGTCCGCTTTCAGAGGTCATGTGCAACAAGTGCCAACAGAAGGGTCACTATGCCAACAAGTGTTTCAACCAGAGGCGTCTTCCTCCTCCTCCTCTTGTCAGATCGGCAAGTTCAGCTGTGGTCAAGCATAACCCCAAGTACGCCAAGGTCAATATGGTGAATGCAGCTCAGGCAGAGGATTCATTAGATGTCATCATGGGTAACCTTCCTGTTAATGATATTCCCGCAAGAGTTCTTTTTGACACTGGTGCATCGCATTGTTTCATCTCGAGACCTTTTGCATCTAAGCATAATTTTGTTACTCAAGTGTTGTCGAAACCGTTGGCTATTGTCTCTCCGGCCCGTCAAATGACATCTCGAGTATGCGTTCCGTATGTTACTATCACGTTGGGTGACTACAAGTTTCTCTCTTCTCCGATGGTTCTTGGTAACTCGGATATTGATCTTATTCTCGGGATGGATTGGCTTTCTAAGCACAAGGCTTAGCTTGATTGTGCAGCCAGGCAAATTCAATTGACTCATTCGTCTGAGGATGTAATTGTTTTTGCTGCTCGGGATAATACTATCCGTCTGTTTTCTCTCAATGAGAAGGGTGAACTGGATTCTATCTCGCAAATTCCAGTCTTTTGCAAATATCAAGACGTCTTTCCAGAAGAGCTTCCAGGAATGCCTTCGCACCGGCCAGTTGAATTCGTTATTGATCTTGAGCCTGGCACGGAACCTGTGTGCAAACGTCCTTACAAGCTCGGACCTGAAGAGTTGAAGGAGCTGAAGAAGCAACTCGATATTCAAGAGAAAATGGGTCTCATCCGGCCTAGTTCTTCTCCGTGGGGTTGTGGTGTTCCTTTTGTGAAGAAGAAAGATGGAACGGACCGACTTTGTGTTGATTACCGTCCATTGAACAAGAAGACCATCAAGAACAAATACCCACTTCCCAACATCAATGAGCTGTTCGAAGAACTCAAAGGTGTCCAAGTATTCTCCAAGCTTGATCTCCGTATGGGTTATCATCAGATTCGAATCCGTGAACAAGATATTCCCAAGACGGCTTTCAGGACAAGCTATGGTTCATACGAATACACTGTCATGTATTTTGGTCTCGTCAACGCTCCTCCGACATTCTCTCGCATGATGAACTTCATCTTCAACGCCTACACCAATGACTTCGTTTTGGTCTATCTCGACGACATTCTGGTTTTCTCAAAGAACAAGGAAGATCATGCCAAGCACTTGCGTTTGGTACTCGATAAGCTCGGAGAACACCAGTTCTACGCCAAGTTCTCCAAGTGCGAATTTTGGCTCGATGAGGTTCTTTATCTTGGTCATATCATCTCTGCCAAGGGCATTGCCGTGAATCCTGAGAAGGTGTCTGCAATTGTGAATTGGGAACCTCCTCAGAACGTGAAGCAACTCCGTAGCTTCCTCGGTCTCCCAAGCTACTGCCGAAGATTCGTTGAAAACTTTTCTAAGATCGCGAAGCCTCTCTCAAATCTTCTCCAGAAGCTCGTCAAGTACGTTTGGTCTCCGGAGTGTGATATTTCTTTCAACACTTTGAAAGAGAAATTGATCACTGCTCCATTTCTGACTCCGCCTGATGAATCCAAGCCGTACGAGGTCTTTTGTGATGCCTCTCTCCAAGGTCTTGGCGCAGTATTGATGCAAGAGAAGAAAGTTGTTGCTTATACCTCTCGCCAGTTGAAGCCTAATGAGAAGAACTACCCCACTCATGATCTCGAGTTGGCGGCAGTTGTGCATGCTCTTTTGACTTGGAGACATCTCTTATTGGGAAGAAAAGTGGACATTTTCACTGATCACAAGAGTCTCAAGTACATCCTCACTCAGCCTAATCTCAACCTCAGGCAAACTCGATGGGTCGAAATGATTCAAGAGTATAATCCGAGTATCGAGTATACTCCAGGTAAGGCCAATGTGATTGCTGATGCATTGAGCAGGAAGGCTTACTGCATCAGTCTTATTCTCAAGCCTTATCAACCCGAGCTTTGTGAAGCTTTCCGCAAACATAACCTGCAAGTTGTTCCTCAAGGTTTCCTCGCCAACCTTCAAGTCTCTCCTACCTTGGAAGACCAGATTCGCCAAGCTCAGCTTCTTGATGCCATGGTGAAAAAGGTGAAGATTGGGATTGCCAAGAGTCAACCCAAGTACAAGTGCTACCGCCTTGATGACAAGGATACTCTCTTCTTCGAGGATCGTATTGTTGTACCCAAAGGTGACCTCCATAAAGTGATCATGAACGAGGCTCACAATTCTCTCCTCTCCATCCACCCTAGGAGCACGAAGATGTATCAGGACCTTAAGCAGGCTTATTGGTGGACTCGAATGAAGTGCGAGATTGCTCAATTCGTGAATGAATGTGATGTCTGCAGAAGAGTGAAGGTAGAACACCAAAGGCCAGCGGGTCTCCTCCAACCTCTTTCCATTCCAGAATGGAAGTTTGACCACATTGAAATGGACTTCGTGACTGAGTTTCCAAAGTCCAAGCGTGGCGATGATGCTATATTCGTTGTCATCGACAAACTCACCAAAGTGGCTCACTTTCTGCCTATCAAAGAATCGATCACTGCAGCTCAATTGGCGGAACTCTATACCTCTCGAATTGTCTCTCTGCACGGTATTCCACAAGTGATCTTTTCAGACCGTGGCATCATCTTTACATCAAAGTTTTGGGATTCTTTTCAGAAGGCCATGGGCACCAACATCCGCTTCAGCACAGCTTTCCATCCTCAAACTAGCGGTCAAGTCGAGCGTGTCAACCAGATTCTTAAAGATATGCTCAGGGCTTGTGTGATCTCCTTCGGCATGAAGTGGGAGGATTGTCTTCCTTATGCTGAATTCTCCTACAACAACAGTTTTCAAGCAAGTTCGGGCAAGGCCCCATTTGAAATTCTGTATGGCAGGAAGTGCCATACCCCTCTCAACTGGTCTGAAACCGGTGAACGTCAGCTTTTGGGTAATGACTTAATCACAGAGGCAGAGGAAATGTGCAAAGTCATTCATGATAACCTCAAAGCAGCCGAATCCCGTCAGAAGAGCTACTATGATAGTAAGCACCGTGATTTGGCTTTCGAGATCGGAGATCATGTTTACCTCCGCGTGTCTCCAATGAAAGGTACTCGTCGCTTCGGTATCAAATGGAAGCTTGCCCCCAGATACGTGGGACCTTTCAAGATTGTCAGCAAGAGAGGCCACCTCGCCTATCAACTCGAGCTTCCTTCAAACTTTGCAAATGTTCATAACGTGTTCCATGTCTCTCAGCTCCGAAAGTGCTTCAAGACTCTTGACCGCACCGTCAACTTCAAGGACATTGAGCTCCAAGAAGATCTCTCTTATCGTGAGCACCCAGTTGCTATTCTTGAAGAGACTGAATGCAAGACTCGCAACAAGTCAATCAAATTTCTTAAAGTCAAGTGGTCACACCATTCCGACCGTGAAGCTACCTGGGAACGCGAGGATCACCTCCGTTCTGAGTACCCGACGTTCTTTCAGTCCTAGATCTCAGGACGAGATCCTTTCGTAGTGGTGGAGTGTTGTAACACCCCGGATGTAATTTACCCAATTTGTACTCCAACTCTTGCCGTTTCCGGCTTTAAGTTATTTTATTTTCTCGGGTTCGGGTCTTTGTCTCCGTGTGTTGATATCGTTGTCATGTAGCTCATATCGTGTCATCATGTGCATTGCATTTGCATACGTGTTCATCTCATGCATTCGAGCATTTTCCCCGTTGTCCATTTTGCATTCCGGCGCTTCGTTCTCCTCCGGTGATCATTTCTAACTTTCTTTCGTGTGTGGGGATTAAACATTTCCGAATTGGACCGAGACTTGCCAAGCGGCCTTGGTTTACTACCGGTAGACCGCCTGTCAAGTTTCGTATCATTTGGACTTCGTTTGATACTCCAACGATTAACCGAGGGACCGAGAAGGCCTCGTGTGTGTTGCAGCCCAACACCCCTCCAATTTGGCTACCACCCACCAAAACCCTCTCCATCATCTAGAGCGTTCGATCACGATCGCGTGGCCAAAAACTGCACCTCATTTGGACTCTCCTAGCTCCTCCTATGCCTATTTAAAGATCCCCCGAAAATCTCCTCCTTCCCCCCCGAAAACCCTAGATCTCATCATCGCGCGCCGCCAGACAGTTCGCCACCGACGAACATTGTCCGGATCCACCCCGCCGCCGCCACGTGTTGTCTCCTCACTCGCCCGCCGCCTCGCCCCACTTCGCCGGCCCGGGAGGCCCAG
>NC_057797.1:435650970-435678017 GCF_018294505.1 Triticum aestivum | reverse complement strand
CGGAGCAGCGCCCCGCCGCCTTTCCTCGTCGCCTCGCCGCACCGCGGCCGGGTCCGCCGCCCCGCCGCCCGGCCTCCTCTCCTCGCCGACAAGCCGCCGGCCTGCCTCCCCAACGAGCTCGCTGGACTTGCCTCAGTCGACG
Source organism: Triticum aestivum (assembly GCF_018294505.1). Taxonomy (NCBI): domain Eukaryota; kingdom Viridiplantae; phylum Streptophyta; class Magnoliopsida; order Poales; family Poaceae; genus Triticum; species Triticum aestivum. Next base: position 435,677,875 of record NC_057797.1, on the reverse strand, counting down.
TGCGCCAGATCCAGATCCGAGCTAACCCTAGGGTTGACCTCGATTTTTTTCTAAGTCCTCATGATTTCAGATCCATTTGCTCCTGTTCATAGCCTCGTAACTTTGCATCCGTAGCTCCGATTCATGCATATAGCATATCAACATGTTCACCTCAAAGAGTACATCATTTCATTCCATTGCATCATTTTCATTTGAGTGCATCTTGATGCCCTAAATGCTGTTAGAAGAGGGCTACTTGAGATAATTGTCAGATCTGCTGCTCCATTTAGCTTTTTGTCATTTTTGCCATGATTATTGTGTGCATGATATGCCCATGAGTTCTACATATGTTTTGTTAAGGGTTTTGTCATCTTTCCATAGGTGCAACCCATGTATTTTTGTGATGTGTGTGGTGACTAGTACAAGCTTGCAAAGTGGTGCACTTGGTAATTCTGATTTCAGGGACTTAGCATTTCCACTAAGTCCTTGATCTGTTTATCTCATATGGCCATATGTTCATGTTGTTTCCTAGCGATCCGTGCCTCTTTTGGGGATGGTCAGTAATGATGTTTTATTAATCTTGTAGTGCTCTACCCATCCATGTCTTTGTTTGCAATTATGGAGCACCCTAGCTTGAGTCAATCGAGCTCTACTTTTGCTACTTCGTGAATCTGGGCAGATTGTCAACTTGTTTGCAATTTTGCCGATGATGTTGTAGTTGATCCGTGCATGCTATGTTATTGTTCTTGCCATGTCTAGCTTGAATTTTGTGTATTCTTGATGGGTGTATGCTTAGATTATCATGACTTGCTCCGTAGTGAGTGCATCGAGCTCATAAACATGCCTACTTGAGTTATGTTTCCGCATGTGTCAGTTTTCACTAAGTCTGAAAACTGATTATGTTTTTGCTATGTTCATATGCTTGCAATTGTATTTTCTGATCCCTTTTGGCTCAAGGTCACTAAGGGACTTTTGTTAAGCTCTTTGAGTAGCTCCATGCCATGCTTTACTTTGCCATGTTCAGGTCCCGTAGCATGTATTTTTTTGCTCTGAAGTGTGCTACCTGATCTGAAATTCCAGACAAGTGTTAATTTCACTAAGTTTGAAATCTGTTTGCCATATGCATTTTTGCCATGCTTGTTTGAACCTGTTAATGGATGATTTGACCGCAGCTCAGTGCTAGACTTTTGTTAAGCATCTTGTATGCATCCCTGCCATGTATTTTTTATGCCATGTTTGGGTGCTTTAGCTTGTTCATCTCATTGCATTTAGATGGCTACTTGCTGTAAATCGCAGACCGGTGTCATATATGAATCGCTTGACATTTCCAAACCGTAACTCCGATTCCGGCGTTCTTTATATCATTTTCAAGCGATTTCATCTCATATTTCCAGTGGCACACTTGGATTCCCAAGTTGAGGCCAGGTTCATGCATTCCTTGTCACATCTGGCATATGCATCACATATTGCATCCCGCATAGCCTACCATCCTTGCATCATATTGTTTGATCCTTGCACGTGGTTGATTGTATCCTTGTTGCTTGTTTGTCTTGTTTGGGTAGAGCCGGGAGACTAGTTCGCTAACGAGGAGCCCGTTGAGTTTGCTTTCAAGGATCCAGTCAACTCTGACAACTTTGCAGGCAAGATGATCATACCCTCGAAATCACTACTACCTTTGCTTTGCTAGATGCTCGCTCTTTTGCTATGCCTATGCTACGATGCCTACAACTTGCTTTCAAGCCTCCCAAATTGCCATGTCAAACTTCTAACCCACCATGTCCTAGCAAACCATTGATTGGCTATGTTACCGCTTTGCTCAGCCCCACTTATAGCGTTGCTAGTTGCAGGTGAAGATTGGAGGCCGTTCCTTGTTGGAACATTTATTTACTTGTTGGGATATCATTATATTATCTTGTTATCTCAATGCATCTATATACTTGGTAAAGGGTGGAAGGCTCGGCCTCTCGCCTAGTGTTTTGTTCCACTCTTGCCGCCCTAGTTTCTGTCATATCGGTGTTATGTTCCCGGATTTTGCGTTCCTTACGCGGTTGGGTTATAATGGGAACCCCTTGATAGTTCGCCTTGATTAAAGCTTTTCCAGCAATGCCCAACCTTGGTTTTACCATTTGCGACCTAGCCCTTTTTCCCTAGGGTTTCCAGAGCCCGAGGGTCATCTTATTTTAAACCCCCCCGGGCCAGTGCTCCTCTGAGTGTTGGTCCAACTTAGAGCCCCTTGCAGCGCCACCTCGGGGAAACTCGAGGGCTGGTTTTAGTTGTACGGATTGCTTATCCGATTGTGCCCTGAGAACGAGATATGTGCAGCTCCTATCGGGATTTGTCGGCACATTCGAGCGGTGTTGCTGGTCTTGTTTTAACCTGTCGAAGTGTCTTGTAGAATCGAGATACCGAGTCTGATCGGAATGTCTTGGGAGGAGGTCTATTCCTTCGTTGACCGTGAGAGCTTTTCATGGGCTAAGTTGGGACTCCCCTGCATGGATTTGAACTTTCGAAAGCCGTGCCCGTGGTTATGGGCAGATGGGAATTTGTTAATGTCCGGTTGTAGATAACTTGAACCTTAACTTAATTAAAATGAATCAACTGAGTGTGTTACCGTGATGGCCTCTTCTCGGCGGAGTTCGGGAAGTGGACACGGTGTTGGAGTAATGCTTGCGTAGGTTGTCCTCTAGTTTCTCGCTCGTGCTTTGCCTCCTCTTCTCGCTCTCTTTTGCGAATAAGTTAGCCACCATATTTTGCTAGTCGCTTGCTACAGCTCCACATATTTACCTTGCCTTACCTATAAGCTTAAATAGTCTTGATCGCGAGGGTGCGAGATTGCTGAGTCCCGGTGGCTCACAGATTACTATTACACCAGATGCAGTGCCTGATGATTCCACTCCAGGAAACGCGCTTGAGCTCAAGTGGGAGTTCGACGAGGACTCTCAACGTTACTATGTTTCCTTTCCTGATGATCAGTAGTGGTGCCCAGTTGGGGGTGATCGGGACCGTGTCGCATGTTGGGTTCTCTTTTATTTTGGCGCCGTAGTCAGGCCATGAGTGTTTGGATGATGTAATGTTATTTATGTACTTGATTGACGTGGCGAGTGTAAGCCAACTATGTTATCTCCCCTTTTATTATCTATATTACATGGGATGTTGTGAAGATTGCCTAACTTGCGACATATGCCTTCAATGCGATTATGCCTCTAAGTCGTGCCTCGACACGTGGGAGATATAGTCGCATCGAGGGTGTTATATAGAAGCACTCAGTTTCAGGCTTAGGTCCAGGTTTGGGTTTCTTCTCTTGAGTAGCAACTTGCTTGCTGTTCTTTTTGAAGTTCCCCTTCTTCTTCCCTTTGCCCTTTTTCTTGAAACTAGTGGTCTTGTTGACCATCAACACTTGATGCTCCTTCTTGATTTCTACCTCCACAGCTTTCAGCATTGCGAAGAGCTCGGGAATAGTCTTATTCATCCCTTGCATATTATAGTTCATCACGAAGCTCTTTTAGCTTGGTGGCAGTGATTGGAGAATTCTGTCAATGACGCAATCATCTGGAAGATTAACTCCCAATTGAATCAAGTGATTATTATACCCAGACATTTTGAGTATATGCTCACTGACAGAACTGTTCTCCTCCATCTTGCAGCTATAGAACTTATTGGAGACTTCATATCTCTCAATCCGGGCATTTGCTTGAAATATTAACTTCAACTCCTGGATCATCTCATATGCTCCATGACGTTCAAAACGTCGTTGAAGTCCCGATTCTAAGCCGTAAAGCATGGCACATTGAACTATTGAGTAGTCATCAGCTTTGCTCTGCCAGACGTTCATAACATCTGGTGTTGCTCCAGCAGCAGGCCTGGCACCCAGCGGTGCTTCCAGGACGTAATTCTTCTATGCAGCAATGAGGATAATCCTCAAGTTACGGACCCAGTCCGTGTAATTGCTACCATCATCTTTCAACTTTGCTTTCTCAAGGAACGCATTAAAATTCAACGGAACAACAGCACGTGCCATCTATCTACAATCAAACATAAACAAGCAAGATACTATCAGGTACTAAGTTTCATGATAAGTTTAGGTTCAATTAATCATATTACTTAAAGAACTCCCACTTAGATAGACATCCCTCTAATCCTCTAAGTGATTACGTGATCCAAATCAACTAAACCATGTCCGATCATCACGTGAGATGGAGTAGTTTCATTGGTGAACATCACTATGTTGATCATATCTACTATATGATTCATGCTCGACCTTTCAGTCTCCATGTTCCGAGGCCATATCTGTATATGCTTGGCTCGTCAAGTATAACTTGAGTATTCCGCGTGTGCAACTGTTTTGCACCCGTTGTATTTGAACGTAGAGCCTATCACACCCGATCATCACGTGGTGTCTCAGCACGAAGAACTTTCGCAACAGTGCATACTCAGGGAGAACACTTCTTGATAATTAGTGAGAGATCATCTTATAATTCTACCGTCAATCAAAGCAAGATAAGATGCATAAAAGATAAACATCACATGCAATCAATATAAGTGATATGATATGGCCATCATCATCTTGTGCTTGTGATCTCCATCTTCGAAGCACCGTCGTGATCACCATCGTCACCGGTGTGACACCTTGATCTCCATCGTAGCATCGTTGTCGTTTCGCCAATCTTATGCTTCCACGACTATCGCTACCGCTCAGTGATAAAGTAAAGCATTACAACGCGATTGCATTGCATACAATAAAGCGACAACCATATGGCTCCTGCCAGTTGCCGATAACTCGGTTACAAAACATGATCATCTCATACAATAAAATTTAGCATCATGTCTTGACCATATCACATCACAACATGCCCTGCAAAACCAAGTTAGACGTCCTCTACTTTGTTGTTGCAAGTTTTACGTGGCTGCTACGGGCTTAAGCAAGAACCAATCTTACCTACGCATCAAAACCACAACGATAGTTTGTCAAGTTGGTGCTGTTTTAACCTTCGCAAGGACCGGGCGTAGCCACACTCGGTTCAACTAAAGTTGGAGAAACTGTCACCCGCTAGCCACCTTTGTGCAAAGCACGTCGGGAGAACCGGTGTCGCGTAAGCGTACGCGTAATGTCGGTCCGGGCCGCTTCGTCCGTCCAACAATACCGCCGAACCAAAGTATGACATGCTGGTAAGCAGTATGACTTATATCGCCCACAACTCACTTGTGTTCTACTCGTGCATATAACATCAACACATAAAACCTAGGCTCTGATACCACTGTTGGAGAACGTAGTAATTTCAAAAAAATTCCTACGCACACGCAAGATCATGGTGATGCATAGCAACGAGAGGGGAGAGTGTGATCTACGTACCCTTGTAGACCGACAGCGGAAGCGTTAGCACAACGCAGTTGATGTAGTCGTACGTCTTCACGGCCCGATCGATCAAGCATCGAAACTACGGCACCTCCGAGTTCTAGCACACGTTCAGCTCGATGACGATCCCCGGACTCCGATCCAGCAAAGTGTCAGGGAAGAGTTCCGTCAGCATGACGGCATGGTGACGGTCTTGATGTACTACCGTCGCAGGGCTTCGCCTAAGCACCGCTACAATATTATCGAGGACTATGGTGGAAGGGGGCACCGCACACGGCTAAGAATATGATCACGTGGATCAACTTGTGTGTCTAGGGGTGCCCCTGCCCCCGTATATAAAGGAGCAAGGGGAGGTGCGGCCGGCCAGGAGGAGGGCGCGCCAGGAGGAGTCCTACTCCCACCGGGAGTAGGATTCCCCCCTTTCCTAGTTGGAATAGGATTCGAGAAGGGGGAAAGAGGAGAGAGAAGGAAGGGGGGGGGGGGCGCCGCCCCCCTCTCCTTGTCCTATTTGGACTAGGGGGAGGGGCGCGCGGCCCAGCCCTGGCCACCTCTCCTCTCTTCCACTAAAGCCCACTAAGGCCCATATACCTCCCGGGGGGTTCCGGTAACCTCCCGGTACTCCGGTAAAATCCCGATTTCACCCGGAACACTTCCGATATCCAAATATAGGCTTCCAATATATCAATCTTTATGTCTCGACCATTTTGAGACTCCTCGTCATGTCCGTGATCACATCCGGGACTCCGAACAAACTTTGGTACATCAAAATGCATAAACTCATAATATAACTATCATCGAAACCTTAAGCGTGCGGACCCTATGGGTTCAAGAACAATGTAGACATGACCGAGACACGTCTCCGGTCAATAACCAATAGCAGAACCTGGATGCTCATATTGGCTCCCACAAATTCTACAAAGATCTTTATCAGTCAGACCGCATAACAACATATGTTGTTCCCTTTGTCATCGGTATGTTACTTGCCCAAGATTCGATCGTTGGTATCTCAATACCTAGTTCAATCTCGTTACCGGCAAGTCTCTTTACTCGTTTCGTAATACATCATCTCGTAACTAACTCATTAGTTGTGATGCTTGCAAGGCTTATGTGATGTGCATTACCAAGAGGGCCCAGAGATACCTCTCCGACAATCGGAGTGACAAATCCTAATCTCGAAATACGCCAACCCAACATTTACCTTTGGAGACACCTGTAGAGCTCCTTCATAATCACCCAGTTACGTTGTGATGTTTGGTAGCACACAAAGTGTTCCTCCGATAAACGGGAGTTGCATAATCTCATAGTCATAGGAACATGTATAAGTCATGAAGAAAGCAATAGCAACATACTAAACGATCGGGTGCTAAGCTAATGGAATGGGTCATGTCAATCACATCATTCTTCTAATGATGTGATCCTGTTAATCAAATAACAACTCTTTTGTTCATGGTTAGGAAACATAACCATCTTCGATTAACGAGCTAGTCTAGTAGAGGCATACTAGTGACACTCTGTTTGTCTATGTATTCACACATGTATTATGTTTCCGGTTAATACAATTCTAGCATGAATAATAAACATTTATCACGATATAAGGAAATAAATAATAACTTTATTATTGCCTCTAGGGCATATTTCCTTCAGTTTGGACATCGGAAAGGTTCCAGAAGGTTTCAGACATTTATCGGAGTACCGAGGGTTACCGGAACCCCCCCGCAAACTAATGGGCCTTGTTGGGCCTTAGTGTAGAGAAAGAGGGGCCGGCTAGGGCAAGAGGCGTGCTCCTCCCTTTGAGTCCGAATAGGACAAGGAAAGGGGGGGGGCGCCCCCTTGCCTTTTCCCTCTCCCACTCCTTCCTTCCCCCTCCTTCTTGGATTAGGAAAGGGAGGGGCAAACCTACTTGGAGTAGGTTTCCCCCTCCTAGGGCGCGCCACCACCTTGGCCGGCCCTCTCCTCCCCCTTTATATACGGAGGAGGGAGGCACCCCATAGACACAACAATTGATCTCTTGATCTCTTAGCAGTGTGCGGTGCCCCCCTCCACCATAATCCACCTCTATCATATCGTAGCGGTGCTTAGGCGAAGCCCTGCGTCGGTAGAACATCATCATCGTCACCACACCGTCGTGCTGACGAAACTCTCCCTCAACACTCGGCTGGATCGGAGTTCGAGGGACGTCATCGAGTTGAACGTGTGCAAAACTCGGAGGTGCCGTGCATTCGGTACTTGATCTGTCGGATCGTGAAGACGTACTACTACATCAACCGCGTTGTGCTAACGCCGGTCTAAGATGGTACGTGGACACACTCTCCCCTCTCGTTGCTATGCATCACCATGATCTTGCGTGTGCGTATATTTTTTTGAAATTACTATGTTACCCAACACAATCCTCTCCAGGCTCTCTTCATTCCGAGTCAGGGTGGCCAAGCCCTTCTCAATCCTCAGTGTAGCTTGAATCAGATAGACCAATTGATCTTGTTTTGACTTGAGGAACACCTGAGATGCTTCTTCTACACTTGGCATCCTTGCAGCTTTCTTTGCCTTAGCTTTGGCTCTCTTCTCCTGTGCTTGAGCTGATGATGGTTCATTCTCATTCATGACAAGTTCATTGTCTTCATATTCGGGATATAGGGGTAGATGCTCCTTGTGCAACAAGTATGTTCCTGTGCGCATCTTAGAATTGATGAGCTCCTGAATATGTGGAGCATACCCACAACTTCTCTTTTGGTCAGTAGCTGTCCTTTTGATTGTCTCTACAATCAGGCTCATGACTTTAAACTTTTGAGGGGCATCAAAGATTTGCAGCATGTTGATGGAATGCCCTCTAACCATCTTGTGATCTCCAGACTTGGGTAGCAATGTGTGCCTTAGGTTCCAGTTGATGGTAGGCAGACCAGACAACAAGTAATGTACAGATCCAAGCTTGTGAGTCTCCAAGGCTTTATCAGGGATCTATTTGTACATGTTTGCCATGGAGTTGTGGTCTTTCTTCTTCTTGGCATACACATCCAAGTCATCCTCATGTTTCTCTGGGGCATTGATCAGCTTGGCCCATTCTTCAACAGTGGATTGGTACCTAGTTCCTTCAGACATCCATATTATCTTCCCATCTGGGTAAAAGTGAGAAGTAGTGTAAAACTGCATGATCAGCTCATCATTCCATTTTGTGAGCTTCTGTCCAACAAACTCATCTACTCCACATGCTTTGAAGCTGTCATATACTCCTAGGAGGTAATCTTCATTCTCCTTGATGTATTCCCAATCAATCCATCTCATGTCACAAACAATGGGCTTCTTGTCAAGCAAAATTGTCTCATAGAAGTCTTGCTGTTCTTTTGTATGAAATCTGTAATTAACTGCAGTCCTCCTCCTAACAACATAGGGATCAGACTGTCTCCACAATCTTAGTCCAACATCTTTTCTGATGTGCATGTCTTTATCCACTAGATGGGCATCATTGTGGTCTGGGATCTTAGGTTTCAATTTCCTCAAAACAAGAGACTCATCATCCTCTTCTTCAGCTTGAGGCAGTGGGGCCTTGTTCTTCTCTTCAGCAGGAATACTTCTAGTGTTCCTCTTGGGCTTTGACTTCTGAGCTTGAACTTTGGGAGCAGACTTGGGCTTTGATGTTGCAGCCCCTGACTTAATAGCATCTCCCATAAGCTTCTGAGCTTTGGGTGCTGGAGCATCCTCTTCCTCTTCCTCTTCTTCTACTGGATCCTTAAACATGGATGATCTCCCTAGGACTCTGGCAATGGTCCTCTTGACCCTCTCTTTTCTCTTCTTGCCTTCTCCAGCCTCTTTGGGTTCAAGAGTGAATTCCATAGTTTCTTCCAAGGCTGCTTTCCTAGGCTTGGATGTTGGCATTGTCTTGGCAGGTGCCTTCTTGTGCATCCCTGGCTTTGTTGTAGCAGCTGAGCCATACTCCTTCTTCAGCACTTTCTTCTTTGAGGTGGCCTCATCCTCAACAGCCACATAGTCTTCATCCTCAGAGTCTGAGGTTTTCTTCTTCCTTGCTCTAGTGGCTGCCTTGGGCAGTTTACTGGGTGTGCTTCTACTGCCCTCATCATAGCCGCTTGAGGGATCTGAACCCTCACTCAATTGCACATGTTCCTCAGATTTGTTCTGATTGTCACCCTGGTCAGACATCTTGGCAATCATTGACAGCAAACCCTGTGAATAGATGTAGATGAGGTAGAGTGGATGAACATCACAAAGTGCAGAGTTTTTGCAAAACAAATGACTTAAAAACTTAGCTTTAGTTCTCCACATAAAGCATTTCGGAGCTACCGATTTGATAAACTCGGTGATACCGAAGCAGCTTTTGGAACCTAAACTAGTGAACTCGGCCAGACCGAGTCACAATTCGGTGGCACCGAGACTGCTAGGGTTTCACAAAGAATCGAACTCGGTCACACCGATTTGCAATTTTCGGTCAGACCGAAAATGCATGTGCTATGGCCTAGGCCAAATCGATGAGACCGATTTCTACAATTCGGTCAGTCCGAGATGAGTTCGGCGGAGACCTAACCCTAAATTTTCAAATCCAATTTAACCTAAAGGAAGTTTTTAGTGGATGGATTGTTTGCATACGTGGTCATGATCATGGAAAAGTAATGTGCTAAGAATCAGAGTTAAGGAATAGCACATAGAGTCGAACCCATACCCTAGTTCGGCGGAGGTTCGCTATGGCGGCAACGGCGGAGCAGATTTTGGTTGACGGCAACAGAAACCAGCGGCGGGAGGTCGATGGCGGCGAGGAGACGATCCGGAGACCTGAGGAGGAAGAGCAGGACACACGCGCGGGCTGAGGATTTTGAAGAAATTTCCAAAATCTCACCCGTGGGTATATATATCCCGACCTTGTATGTGTGACCGAGTGGAACAACTCGGTGTGACCGAAAAGTTCAAATCGGTTGCACCAAGATGGAAAACCTAGATCAACTTAGTGAACTCGGTGTGACCGAAGTGGATGAGTCGGTTATACCAAAATGCACAAAGAGGTTTTGGAAGTTTAAGTCTATGACGAATCGGGGACTCCGAGTGCTCCTCACACAGAGTGGTTCGAATCTGACTTGATCAAACTTTGTGATGTAGCATGAATAGAGTTTGAGACGAGGAAAACATAGATAGCTAGAGGGGGTTCTTAGGCATTCTTGTCCATCCACTTGGCAAAACAGAAAAATGACAAACAATCAAAACAACAAGTGGATGTCCTCGAATGAGTAAAATATGCAACCAACATGCTGACACTATAAAATGGCAAATGAAATATGTGGCAAATCATGCACAAACACTCTAGCATCTATCAAGCAATTGGCGATGACTAGGTCATCTATATATGAGTATATTGACTAAGGAGTCAAATGAGAACATTTGATCGTAGGTCATACTCATCGTTTAAACACAAGTGGGGTTACCACTTTTACATAAAGCATTATTGTGTTCACACCATTAGAGTTGCTTTAGCTCAATTGATTAGAGTAAAGCTCCCCCTAGATGTGATATCCCCCCTAAGGGGGATGAACTAAACTTGGGTTTTGTCGATGATGACTTCATGTAGGTGTTGAAGATGTAGATACTCAATATTGATGTAGATCATTTGGAGCAATCCATTGGAGTGAGTTGCACTTTCAATACCTACATGGGTTAGTCCCACAAGAAACAAACAAGGATATCCATAGACATAGAGTGATGTTCACATAAGATGATGTCCATGAAAGCATTAGGTTACCTTATCCCTTGTCTTACCAACAAGAGGGTTCATGACTCCTTGAACTAGTGCAAGATATGGAAGTTGTTTGCACATGTCCTTGCCAAAAGATATGAGTGAAGTATGTTGGCGGAGTCACCCTCAGGAACTCTCTAGTTCTTTTTCTTCGGGGTCCACACCATCTTGATGGGAATCCTTGGAGTTGTAGTCGTACTTGATGAAGTGGAACTTGATGTAGTCTTGGGAACCCACTTGACCAAGGCCTTGGGAGCTTCTTCAAATGCATCAATCTCCTCTTGAAGCTTGTTAACGATGTCCTGGACTAGGGGGTACTCCACATGTCGTCTCCCGATCTATTAGATTGGGCCGAGGACCCCCGTGGCCGTATATTCATGGGCCAATTCAGACGGCTGCCGCATACAAGGAAGATTCCACAAGACTTGGCGATCAAGACAAGGACTTCTCCCCACCAACGTATTCGGCTAGGACTCTTGTTATCCTAGGCCTCCGGTGCATTATATAAACCGAGGCCAGGCTAGTCGATAGAGATACAATATATACAACAATCATACCATAGGCTAGCTTCTAGGGTTTAGCCTCCTTGATCTCGTGGTAGATCTACTCTTGTACTACCCATATCATCAATATTAATCAAGCAGGACGTAGGGTTTTACCTCCATCAAGAGGGCCCGAACCTGGGTAAAACATCGTGTCCCCTGCCTCCTGTTACCATCCACCTTAGACGCACAGTTCGGCCCCCCCTACCCGAGATCCGCCGGTTTTGACGCCGACATTGGTGCTTTCATTGAGAGTTCCGCTGTGTGATCGACAAAAGGATCGATGGCTCGCCTGCAGATCAACTGCGACTTCGGCATCTTCATCACCAGCTCGACTGGTCACCTTGGTCCGACCAAGAATTGTGCCCCGTGTTCAGATCACCATGTCCGGACGAGGACCTTCATCAAACATCAACTCCGATCTCTATTAAGATCACGGAGGAATCATCTATGGAGCTCGGGGGCTCAACGTCAACATTGCCCTCAAGCGACCGTGCTGTTTTTCTGGATAGCGAACTCGTATCTGCCACCACCACCTCCTCGAGTATCGCTTTGACGATCGCTTTGGTGGAATTGTGCGGAATTAAGTCTACAACAACCCTGGAAAATTTCGTCGAGTTCCGATGGAGGAATCTCTGGCAATCCACGATATACCGGAGCCCTGTCAAATCTGGACGAGAATTTGGATGAGTTTAGGGAGTGGTGTCCAGCTTCTAGCTCGGACGTCCTTTGGAAGATCCAACCGTTGATCGGCTGCGGAATTCCTATATCTACCACCTCTCAAAATTTCGGCTCGATCCGACCGTCCAAACTCTGGGAACCTTCCGATTAGTGCATCACTTTTTTGGATCTGTTTTCTGCGCGAAAACGAATCCGACCTGAGTTCATCTTTTTTATGAACAGGATTTCGAACATCTCCTTTGAAGGAAGTTTTGTATGGGGTATTGTGTTTTGTTCCCGAACACATCCCACTAACTGTAAGATCTTTTGAACATGATCTTCAACATCATGCTGGTGTCAAAACAGTCCGGCAATATTACTCCACGGCTGCCGACCTGCGCTAGCCACGTCGTCACTTTGTTGAGCCGAGCTCAACTTCTTCGGATCATCATCTCGGCAAGCCGAACAAGAGCCCGGCATCGCGAAGGATAAATCATCACCAACATCGCCGCCCCATGGATTACACGGAGCGTGCATACCGGCATCGCCGCACGGTCGCTTCATCAAGCCGGCATCGACCACGTCACAACCTGCATCGACAGGGCCGCACTATTGCTTCTTCAAACTGGTGTCCATCACGCCGACCTACTTCGACTCATCGGCTGACATCGAGGCTTCGACATCTCGGCTGGACCGGGGGCTTCGCCATCTCTTCATCAACCTACTCCGGACACTTCGGCGTCACTAGCCGACGAGCTCCGTCACGTTAGCTGGGCCGAGGGATTTGCCTCGGCGAGTCAACCTTTACCAGCATTGCCATGCCGTCGTTTTATCGCCCATCAGAAAATGGGTGTGCAGAGCGGGTCGCAATTTTAGGAATCACCTTTCTTCGGATTGCTACAACAAATAAACCAGGTGCTATTAATCACAGTATTTTTTTGCTTGTTTGGGTTCATTTTTCCCAAGGAATTATTACTCTGGTTTGTCCGTCATATGTACACAGGTCTATCAAATGGTGGCCGCATTAACGACAGTCGCATGGTGGTTTGGTCAGTTTCCGTACATAGTCCGGCGAACGCTGCATTCGGAGCTCGGACCGACCTGCGAATTTAGGCTTTGCCACGCTTTTACCGCATCACGCCGACGCCCTGCATCGACATTGACTTCGGCGCCAGGCCATATTTCTTTTATTACTCACTTTGCATAAATTATTTATTATGCAACGATTTTTTTAATTATCATTATTACTATTATCTCCGGTTTGCACTATTTTTTGTGCACAGGGAAATGATCCGGGGACTTCGGCGTCACTCTGCCGGTCTGGATTGATCGTGCTATGTCACCACTTCGGCGTGTCAAGCTCTCCGCTCCGTCACCTCGGGACCGGCTTGAGGGATGGAACCTTGCCCCGCATCAAGCTCGGACCGCGTCATCAATACCGAACACATTAACCAGCTAAGTCGCTTTCATGCTCAAAGCTTTAATTTCTAACTTGCGTTCGGTTCGACCAAGCATTATACTTTTTTGGAAAAAAGTTGCTTCTAAAAGATTTCCTTGTCCAAACTTTGTTTGTGACGCATAAATTCAAATACCCCGTTTACTTGGGGGCTTCCTTTATGAAGCTTTTCCTGTTGCATATGATTATACTTGTACGGTTTCGTTCCTTGTTCGTGTATTACGCCACAATATGCACCATATTGACTTAAGCGATTTGCAAGCTGGGTTGCCTCGCTCCTGTGTTTACCCATACGTTCCCGATTGTTCGGCTAGGGAGTAAAGGGAGCACCTCTGTGATTGTCACGATCGGGTCACCCGAGCCGACCTCAGACTGGGTGAAGCCGAAAGCTAGCGCTCTTATAGTTATTCAATGATGGTCGGCACACAACGGAACTCAAGAGTACAAAAAATCTATTGCACAAGTCTCATAATAACAATGAGCACTGAAGAAAGGTATCGGTGGGGGTACTATTTTCTTCGAAGATGCTTCTTACTCTTCGCAGTAATATAGCATAAGTTCCCTGAGCGCGCTTTGTCTATTACAGCCTTATGGCCTGATTGCCTGGTTATTGGAAACACCGTCGATATTCTCGACCGATGGAGTACATAACACTTTTCGGTCCTTAACCGAAGAGGGAGAAGCCGACGGTCGGTTAAGACGCGTTTAAAGTTCGGTCGAACATAGATATGATATAAGTACTTCGGTACATGCACTCATTCTTCTACCCAAGTCACTTGGGGGCTCTTAAGTTTATTTGAGCCGTTTTATAATAAGTGTTCTTCTTCTCAGTCGTTGCAAAGTTCTATTATTATTGTTTATCACTCCTTTTTTCGACGCGAGTGTGCGGTCACTAGCCGGGGAGCCTAATTTCTCTCTCAAAGCCGCTAGAGTTTAGTTTGCTAAACTGGCCTAATGAGAAGTACTCCACCCTCGGGATAGGAGGTTGAAGCCGTAGGCTGACCCGCTCGAAGTCTTGAGATAGGATGTGTCATGTTAAAGGACGACAGAAGCACTTCTTTTTTCTAAGACCAATTTTCGGATTGGCACCGAACACTTGATCTTGTTCGGACGTCATGTTTTTACTGATGTTTCTTGGTTTTCCAAGCTTTTTGGCACTTTTAAACTATTTGTGCTTTTCCAGCATTAGTCTCGCAGTGCAACGCCGGACACCTTTAGGGATTCGGCAAAAACATTCTCAGATATTGCTATATATGCATCGGTTCGAATTGTGTCTTCGGTCAATAGTTGGGTTGCCCGGCTCCTGCACTTGCTTCCTATGTTCCGTTTTGTTTGGCTAGGCGTGCAAAGGGAGAACCACTGCGATTGTGCTTCCAGCTCACATGGTTAAGCACCTTAGTGGAGAAAGCCGAAAACTGACTGCCACAATAAGCGTAAACTGGTCAGCGATCCGATGACTATGACGGGCCATTCATAACATTGGCCGAAGTGTTTACGGCTTGACCTCGACTGTCGCCGAACACTACCGGGGGCTAATAACTGGCCTCCCAAACTAAATCCTCGATATTTTGCTCTTACATTCGAGATGAGGTTTCATGATCATGCTTAGCATGACAACCCAAAGAAAGGAACCGATAGCGGGACTATTTTCTTTGGAATACATTTCTTCTGTTAAACAGTAATATAACATATCTCTCTGCGTACCTTTGTTTATAAAACCGTGTGGCCAGATTGCCTTGTTTGTCGTAAATCTTTGCCCTCATAAAGGCTTTATAAAGTAGGACAAACACTCCTCGGCTACTGGCCAAGGAGGTGGAAGCCGATGGTCGGTCAACAAAGTTTTGTACAATGCGGATCCGAGCATTAATGACGTAAAGTACTTGGATACATAGAGTCATTAAACATAATTTGTGATTTTACTATGGATATTGATCCTTAATTCGGCCACCCGTGCCCACATTAAGGCTCGGGGGCTACTGGGCTTCGGGCTTATTATTTACAAATATTAAAGGGGCACATCGATCCCCTGATCTGGTGTTTCCACCCGACCAGTGTCTCGGGGGCTACTGCATTGCTTGTCCAATGCAGAAAATTTTATGTGCAATATAATTTCCGAGGAGATTTTGATCCTCAGGTTGGTCGGCCGCACCCAACCTGAGTCTTGAGGACTGAGCACGTCGCTTTTGTGTCCCGAAGTATTCTGCCGAGCTAGGACTTGATCCTCAGGCCGATTTTGCAAATCAACCTGAGTCTCAGCGGCTACTGGGATCAGCGGTCTTATGTCATCCTTCATGTGCATCTCGGGTTTTAGACCGATACACACCTTGAGGGCTACTGGCTATATATCTCGGCAGAGAATAAATTGCACCAATAAAAATACTAACAAAAAATCGGCCCATAGTCGGGGTGGTGCACCACCTCGGAAGCAGTCCGGCATAAATCTCGGGCGGTAGTGGCTGGCTCCATAGAGGGCATTTCCGGCATTAAGCTCGGCTAAACTCCTTCAACTTTTTTGAACCAAGGTGATATGACACCTAGAATATAGTTTGGCATTGGAGCCTGGACACAGTCCGGCGTTGGAGCTCGAATATATTTCGGTGTTGGAGCTCAGATATACAGTCCGGCGTTGGAGCTCGGATACATAGTCCGGCGTTGGAGCTCGGATACATTCCAGCGCTAGAGCTGGGAAGCGGTCCGGCGTTGGTGCTCGGCTGCAAAAGATACCTCGAATGCAGTCCGGCGTTGGAGCTCAGACACAAGAGGACCCTGCCTCCCGGGAACAACTTCAAACCCGAGGTGTGGCATAAAAATAAACTAGGCATTGATAAAGGCCGGAAACTTAAAGGGGCTCCTCGGATACCCGACGTGTAAACTCGTCGAATGCATTTCGGCGATCCTCAAGATCAAAGATAAAGAAGGTTTGTTGAACCAGTTTTCAAGACCGGCAACCGAAGATGAAGAACAGTTCGGAAGAATCGAGGAGCGTCCCTAACTTGAAGACCGGTTCAGGGGGCTACTGACGGTGTCCTGGACTAGGGGGTACTCCACATGTCGTCTCCCGATCTATTAGATTGGGCCGAGGACCCCCGTGGCCGTATATTCATGGGCCAGTTCGGACGGCTGCCGCATACAAGGAAGATTCCACAAGACTTGGCGATCAATACAAGGACTTCTCCCCACCGGCGTATTCGGCTAGGACTCTTGTTATCCTAGGCCTCCGGTGCATTATATAAACCGAGGCCAGGCTAGTCGATAGAGATACAATATATACAACAATCATACCATAGGCTAGCTTCTAGGGTTTAGCCTCCTTGATCTCGTGGTAGATCTACTCTTGTACTACCCATATCATCAATATTAATCAAGCAGGACGTAGGGTTTTACCTCCATCAAGAGGGCCCAAACCTGGGTAAAACATCGTGTCCCCTGCCTCCTATTACCATCCACCTTAGACGCACAGTTCGGGACCCCCTACCCGAGATCCGCCGGTTTTGACACCGACACTTGTCCTTACCTTTTTGCTTGTGGTCTTGTGGTGGAAGATCATCTTGAGCTTGTGTTCCTTGGAAAGAAGTAGGATCATACTTCTCTTGTTGAGGAACAAACTTCATCTTGGGGTATTGATCTTCTTCCCACTCAACTCCATTGGCATCGAACTTTCGTTCAAAACCAATTCCTTGATTCTTCCGGTCTCTTCCTTGCTTGCGTACAATTTCCTCAAATTGCTTACTTCCGGCAAGGCTCTTGTAAACACCTTTCTCTATAATTCCCTTCAATAAGCTATTTTCTTGCTCAAGTGTAACTTGGCTAAGAGAATCATTAGTGGAATCAAGAGAACTACTAGAAGCAACAACATTGGATTTAGCATGATTATTGTTACTACTAGAAGAAGAATCTTTCTTACTCTTGTTGCTAGATTCAACTTGTGGCATGTAAGTAGACAAGTGTAAACTCTTGGCAATGTACGAAGAACTTTTCTTGCGAAGATCATCATTGATCGCTTTTAAGAATCCATGCTCTTGCTCAAGGTTGAGCTTTTTAAAGCGTAACTTTTCATGAGTCTTGAAAAGCTCTCGATGAATTTCCAAGGTAGTTTCATGAGCTAACTTAAGAGTGTTTAGTTCTTTAGTTAGACGCTCAATCTCCTTCTTATCATCGTCATTCGTTTTATCTTGATTAGCATGATTAATAGCAAGTTCATCATAGTTTTCATCACTAGAATTGTCAACAAGTAAATCATCATCACCTAGCAAATCATCTTCATCACTATTGAAATCAACATACTCGGGGCGTGATACCTTTGGGCCTTTAGCCATGAAGCATCTTCCAATTCCTTCATTTGGTGACTCAAATATGTCGTAGGAGTTGGTCGGCACAAGTGCTAGATCGGTAACACCTTCATCTTGAGTATATTCGGAGTCGGAGTGATAACTTCTCTCGGAGTGATTGTCGAAGTCGGAGCCGGATAGCCATTCACCAACATGAGCTTGATGTCTTCATTTTGTGTATCTCCTTGATGATTTGTCCTTCCTTTCCGAATCCTTGCTTCTTTGTGATGCTCTTTGTTCATAACGGTCATCTCTACTCCTTCTCTCTCTTGGTGGTGATTCTTCTCTTCTACTTCTTCTTTTGGAAGAATCTTCTCTTCTTTTGTAGGGAGCCGTACACTCACTAGAGTAGTGTCCGGGTCTTCCACAATTGTAGCAATTACGTTCATGACTCGAAGATCTTTTGTCATTGTAGGACCTTGACTTGGAACTTCTCTCCTTGCTTCTACTCTTGTAGAACTTGTTGAAGTTCTTCACCATTAGGCTCAATTCTTCATTGAAGGCTTGTTTCTCACTTGATGATGTGGGAGCATCACATGAGGCTTTGTAAGCACCACTTGACTTGTTGTGAAGCTCTTCCTTATCCTTAAGTGACATCTCATGAGCAACAATTCTTCCAATGACTTCCGTTGGCTTCATATCTTTGTAATTGGGCATCATTTGGATCAATCTGCACACGGTATCATATTTTCCATCCAAGGCTCTTAGGATCTTCTTGATTATGAATCTATCGGTCATCTCTTCACTTCCTAAGCCGGCAATCTCATTTGTGATGAGAGCTATCCTAGAGTACATTTCAGCGACAC
This sequence comes from Triticum aestivum, assembly GCF_018294505.1. Classification (NCBI taxonomy): domain Eukaryota; kingdom Viridiplantae; phylum Streptophyta; class Magnoliopsida; order Poales; family Poaceae; genus Triticum; species Triticum aestivum. The sequence continues at coordinate 435,659,023 of NC_057797.1, read as the reverse complement.
CTTCACCATCCTTCAATTTTAACTTGTCAAGTTGACTTTGAAGCACATCCAATTTGGATTCCTTGACGGAGTCGGTACCTTTGTGCATATCAATCAAAGTATCCCAAATTTCCTTTGCATTCTCAAGACGACTGATTTTGTTGAATTCTTCGAGGCACAATCCATTGAAGAGAATATCACAAGCTTGAGCATTGTATTGCAACATCTTCAACTCTTCCGCGGTAGCTTCACGATTCGGTTCTCTCCTATCAAAGAATTCACCTTGCAAGCCAATACACACAATAGCCCAAACGGCGGGGTTATGTCCAAGAATATGCATTTTCATCTTATGCTTCCAACTAGCAAAATTAGTACCATCAAAGTAAGGACCTCTACGATGGTAATTTCCCTCGCTAGATGCCATACTCTCCTAGGTTGTGAAACCAAGGCTATGATCACCAAAAGCTATGGAAATCAAGGCAAATGGAGACCAAAGCTCCGATACCACTTGTAGGATCGAAAGTATGTCTAGAGGGGGGGGGTGATTAGACTACTTGACCAAATAAAAATCTAGCCTTTTCCCAGTTTTAAGTCTTGGCAGATTTTAGCAACTTAGCACTAGTCAAGTAAACAACCTACACATGCAAGTCTAAGAGTATAGCAGCGGAATGTAAAACATTGCACATGAAGGTAAAGGGAGGAGTTTGGAGGGAGCAAACGCAATGTAGACACGAAGATTAGGTGGTGCTATCGTACATCCACGTTGATGGAGAATTCAACCCACGAAGGCTAGCAGTTGCGTGAGTCCATGGAGGGCTCCACCCACGAAGGGTCCATGAAGAAGCAACCTTGTCTATCCCACCATGGCCATCGCCCACGAAGGACTTGCCTCACTAGGGTAGATCTTCATGAAGTAGGCGATCTCCTTGCCCATACAAACTCCTTGGTTCAACTCCACAATCTTGACGGAGGCTCCCATGTGACACCTAACCAATCTAGGAGACACCACTCTCCAAAAGGTAATAGACGGTGTGTTGATGATGAACTCCTTGCTCTTGTACTTCAAATGATAGTCTCCCCAACAGTCAACTCTCTCTCTCACTGATTTGGATTTGGTGGAAAGATGATTTGAGTGGAAAGCAATTTGGAGAAGGCTAGAGATCAAGATTCATATGGTTGGAATGGAATATCTTGACCTCAACACATGAGTAGGTGGTTCTCTCTCAGAAAATGTATGATGAAAGTGTAGGCATGTTCTGATGGCTCTCTCCATGAATGAAGAGTGGGTGGAGGGGTATATATAGCCTCCACACAAAATCTAACCGTTACACACAAATCACCAAACTCGGTGGGACCGAATAATGAAACTCGGTTGGACCGATTTAGTTCAAAATGTGAATGTTAGGATTTTCGGTGGGACCGACATGTCAACTCAGTGGGACCGATTTCATTAGGGGTAGGGCATAAGTAATCTCGATGAGACCGAGTACACAAACTTGGTGGGACCGATTTTGGTAATAAGCTAACTAGAGAGTTGGCCAGGCAAACTCGGTGGGACCGATTCGCTCATCTCGGTGAGACCGAAATGTTACGAAGGGGAAACAGAGAGTTTGCATTGCAAACTCGGTGGGACCTATCGCTCATTTTGGTTGTACCGAAATGTTATGAAGGGAAACAGAGAGTTAGCAATCCCATCTCGGTGAGACCGAGATCCCTATCGGTGAGACCGAAAAGACTAGGGTTTTGTGGCAGTGGCTATGCCAACTGAACTCGGTGGCGCCGGATAGAAAGTTTCAATGGGGCCGAGTTTGACTTTTGGTTTGGGACATATGTGGATATGAGAAAGTGGTTGAGGGTTTTGGAGCATATCACTAAGTATTTTGAGCAATTAATCCATTAAGCAACACCTCATGCCATTTTAATAATATTGGCTTTTCCTATGGACTCAATGTGATCTTGGATCACTAAAAGGTAAAATGTAGAGTCTTGAGCTTTAGAGCTTGAGCCAATCTTTTGTCCTTAGCATTTTGAGGGGTCCACATTTCTAATCCATGCCATGCCAATCATTGAGCTTTCCTGAAATATTTATCTTGAAATATTATTAGCTCAATGAGCTATATGTTGTTAGGAATTACCAAAACCACCTAGGGATAGTTGCACTTTTAGCCGCGTTCCACCCGGACCTGGTGGGCCAGTAGTGGAGCTGGTCGTGCACGGCCACAAACATGGCCGACGCCGTGGGGGCCGTGAACTGGTGCCCTACGCTGCCACGGTCACCGGAGCACGAGACATCGCCACGGGATGAGGTGGTGCAGGAGCCTCCCACCTTCCAGGGACCACCGGCCCACCTCTGGACGGCGCCACCCTACATCGACCTCACTGGCGACGAGGACGACAACGGTGACGCGTGAGGAGACGATGACGAGCAAGGCAGCGGCGCACGGGTGGCGCTTTTATTTTGTTTTATGTTAATTATGTTTATGTTAAGAACTGTGGAACGGGGCCGCTCTAGGGCCATGAAGACTGTTTAATTATGTTTTTATGTTTTCGTTCATTTGATTTTTTTTCAGCATTTCTTTGAGTTTTTCTAATTTTTTATATCGCGTCCAGCCCGGACATGATATGGGGTGCGGTCGCGCGTTGGGCGCACCGACATGGCAACGGCCCCAAACAGACATGGGCGACCCATTGCCGCCCCAAACGGATGAAAGCAGGTCAAAACAGACGTTCGTTTGGGGTCGTGCACTGGAGTTGGCCTAAACGGTGATGAAAGATTCAAAGAACATACTCCCTCTGGTCCTTTTTACTCTGCATATAAGAATTGTGTGAAGTCAAACCTCATAAAGTTTGACCATATTTATACGAAAAAATATCAACATCTACCATGCTAAAGTTATACAATATGAAAATTTAAGTCATGACACATCTACTGATATTAATTGCATATTGTGAATGTTGGTATTTTTTCTATAAAGTTGGTCAAACTTAAGAAGCATATTTTGGCAAACCCCTCACTGTTTTCCTCCTCCGAAGAAAAGTCTCCTTCCTCCTCCCATCGGCGTCGCTGTGGATCCACCCTGCCTCCAATGGCCTTTGGCCTATGGAGGTGCGGATGATCTCGCCCCCCGCCGGCGGGACGGACTCCGTTCTCCTTTTTGCTAGGTTAAACGTCTTGGTTGGGGCTGTGTGGCGGCGACAACGTCCCTCGGTAGCAATAATGTCTCCCACATCCTATCCCCGTCTCGATGGTGCGAATAGCATTGTCGGAGGATGTCTGGAGGTGTGTCTCCATCGGATCTCATGGGATTTAGTCGGTGCTGGTCTTTGGTGGATCTATTTGGATCCAGTTTTTGTTCGTCTTCGCTTGTGTGGTTCCAGGTTTGATCTTTCCAATCTACAACTCTCTTCATTGGCAATGGTTGCCGCTCTGGTGTGCTAGTCCTTTGGGGCCTTAGCACGACAACTTCTCGACTGTCTACTACAACAAGGTTTGCCCGACTTCAGTGATGGAGGGGCGATGACGGTGGCGCGCCATCGGCTCGCTCCAGTGCTTGTAGTCATCGCTAGCTGGTCCATAGACCTGGTTGTAATTTTTATTACCTCTTGTGTTTTCTGTACTGCCATGATTGATGAATAGATTGGAAATTTCTCTAAAAAAGTTGGTCAAACTTTACGAGGCTTGACTCCAGACAAATCTTATATGCGAACTAAAAAGTACCGAGGGAGTACAAGCCACGCCTGCTATCTAGCCGCATGCTTTTTCATAGGGATCTATGCATTTGAAATTCATGGATTGGCGTTTATTAGTGAATGCCAGGGAATACAAGGTGAGCATACATAAATCCGGGCTCAGATAAAAGAGTATTTGAACTCAGAGTCAGATTAGAAATCCAATCCATTGAAATTTCCCCCCCAAAACCGTAAAACCTTTTAGTGGCGCCTCTGGTGATTAGGGTTTTGAGAACTCACTATTCGCCCGGGGATTCGTTGCTGGGGCTAAGAGCTAGTGCGCTGCAGGCAGAAATAGATGGATGCTCCCAACGCTGCTGCATGAGCGGGGGAGGAGATGACGCATAGGCGGGTGGCACGTCTAGGAAGAAGTTGGAGGAGGCCTTGGGAAAACTCGACATATCGAAAGAAGAGGTTACCGCCCTGGTGATCGATGATCGCGTCGAGGGAGGACCGGCAAAATGGCTACCGGCCCGTAAAATTCTTCATCAAAATCAATTCCATATCCATACTATAACCAATGCCCTCCGGCCGGTGTGGGGAAACCCATGAGGATTGAAATTTAGATCAGTTGGCAGCAATATGTTTGTGGCAGAATTTGAAAATTAGCGAGACATAAATCGAGTATGGGATGGATCTCCATGGCACATAAGCAAGAATGCCATGGTGGCAGTGGAGTTTGATGACTGTATGAGGCCGAATGAACTCAAGTTTGACTGGCTCCAAATCCAGGCTAGGGTAGTGAATCTACCCTACAAGTTGAGGGATGAATCTTGGTGGATTCCAATAGCTAAACAGATGGACAAGAATGCCTAGTATGTAAGTTTTGATCATAATGGTGGGTTCTTGCGAGCTCGGATCACCATCGAAGTTGAGAAGCCATTAAGGAGGCGGATCCTCGTTGACTCTTCCAGGAGGATGAAAGTAGACATGTGTGATATTCAGTATGAGTAGGTTTCATATTTTTGTTTCTCCTGGGGCAGATTGGGACATTCTAAACTCTATCGTCCAATGTCGGGGCTCGTGATGAGAAAGGAGAACTCCCTTTTGGACCTAAACTGCGCGCGCCAGATGACTTCAAAAAGGCGGCGTCGTCAGAAAATTCCTCCAGGGAATAAAACTCAAGTGCCAGTACCAAGCGCGCTACAAGAAACTCGAGCACTAATAAAGATACTGATGAGGAAGTTGATTCCCCCATAAAAAATAAACATCAACATAAGCGGTAGGATGCACCAAATCAAGTCTATCGGCCTGTGGCAAACTCTACCTTGATGCTTACTGATGGAGGACCAGGCTGTTGATGGTGGGACTAGTCAGAATAAGATTGATACAACGACAACAATCACTGCCGCGATCCTAAGAAGAAGAAAACTACTCCAAAAAATTCGAATGAGACCGCGACATGGTCCTGCCCATCCCAATGAGTTGTATTAGTTGGAATCGCTAGGGGCTTGGGAACCCCGAGGCAGTTCGAGAGCTTCACAACATTGTGAGACTGGAAGGTCCTGCTCTGCTCTTCGTAATGGAAACAAAAATTAAAGCAAATAGAGTAGAGGATTTATATAAGAATTAAGGGTTTGGTGGTTGTTTTGCTATAGACAGTGTCAGCCTTAGTGGCGGCATTGGTCTTTTTTGCTCTCAGGATTTTTCTGCTGAACTTAAAAATTTCAGTCCTTTTCACATTAATGTTTTGGTTCGTAATAAAGTTCAAAACTCTCATGTGTGGAGGTTTATTGGTTTTTATGGAGCATCGCATGTTGAAGATAGACACCATAATTGGCAGTTCTTGCATACTCTGAATGCCATAGCACATGTCGCATGGTTGTGTATGGGAGATTTCAATGAGACTTTGTACTACAACGAGCACTTCAGCAGGGCTGCTCGCCCTGAGAGTCAAATCAGGGCTTTTAGGGAGGTCACGGATGAGATTTCCTTCCAGGATTTGGGTTGCTCTGGAACAACTTATACATGGGATAATCGCCAATCTGGAGTGGCTAACGAACAAGCAAGGCTGGATCGAGATTTTGCTAATGAAGAATTCTGACAACAATTCCAGCACATAAGGGTGAGACATCTTTCGTCGGTAGAATCCGACCACTATTTTGTTGTTGCGGAAGTTATGGAAAATCTATTAATTAGGCCAAGGGCCAAGAAGCAATTTCGTTATGAGAATGTTTGGAAAACTCACACTGCTTATGATTGCCTGATAGCTGAAACTTGGCAAGTCATACACCACGAGCCGGGGTTGCAAGGCATTGCCACATCGCTGGGGGAATTTCAAGTGACACTGGAACCCTGAGGATCTAGGGAGTTCGGATGCTTTACAAGGAAAGTGATACAACTTTAGAAGAAGCTTGATCAGATCTGATGTTGCTCAATTGGACATGGTCCCTCGAAGGAGGAGAAGAGTATGGTTAAGAAACTAAAAGATGTACTACACCAGGATGAGGTGTGGTTCCGGCAGCGATCACACATACCGTGGCTTCGCGAGGGAGATCATAACACTTCCTATTTCCAGGTGCAAGCTAAACAACGTAGGAGAATGAACAAAATACAAGGTCTGTTCTATCAGGACAACGATAAAGTACAGATGTTCTATGAGCACTTGTACTAGCCACAAGGCTTTGCTGATGCTAGTGAGTTGCTTGCTCATGTTATTGCCAAAGTCTCCCCGGAGATGAACGTGGAGCTTACTATATACTGCAATAGAGGTCAAGAGCGCACTCTTCCAAATGGCACCGTCGAAGGCCCCCGGTGTTGATGGGTATACCATGGGGCTTTATCAATGTCACTGGGATCTCTTGGGTGATGATGTAACCCGAGCAATTTTGGAATTTCTTAATGGCAGGGATCTACCTTCTCATTTGAATGACATTCTATTGCACTTATTCGAAAGGTAAGACACCCCGAGTACATTATCTCAGTATCATCCTACTACTATATGTCCAGTCCTCTACAAGATTGCGGCAAAATCGATTACCAATCGCATGAGATGCATTATGGATGAGCTAATTAGTGAAGAACATAGCATTTTCATTCCCGGCCGTCTCATCACAGACAATTTATTAGTTGCATACTAAAGTGTATGCACTATGAAGAGGAGAAAGAAGGGAAACATTATTCTTGCGTGATTAAACTAGACATGATGAAGGTCGACGACTGTGTTGAGTGGCACCATCTCGAATCTGTACTGGCCAAGATTGGGTTTAGTATGGTTTTTGCCAGATTGATTATGAAGTGTATCATCAGTTCGCTTCTCCGTTCGAGTAAATGGTGAGAGCCTACCATTTTTACCCCATCCAGGGGCTCCGACAAGGTGATTCTATCTCGCCATATTTGCTCTTGCTTTATGTGAAAGGTTTTTCCTCATTGTTGAAGTTCTACAATGGAGGTACTATTGACAGAGGTCCAAGAGTCAATTACAGATCACCTTGGGTCACCCGTCTACTATTTACAGATGGTAGCTTGATCTTCATCAATCCAAAAGACCAGAGTGTTCTTAGGCTGAATGATATATTAAGAATCCATGGGGATGCTTCAGGTCAGCGTGTTCATCGTGATAAAAGTTCTATTTCTTTAGTACTAACACCCTTGATCCTTTGAAGCAAGCCTTGATGGCCACACTAAACATCCAGGTGGAGGCATTTAGTGAGAAATATCTCGGGCTGCCCACAACTATGGGGCGTATTGCGAGTGGCACTTTTGATCACATCAGTGAAAGAGCTCATGGAAAAATTCAAGGGTGGTTGGAGAAGTTGCTATCTTGTGCAGGACATGAGACACTCTTGAAATCTGTTGTTCAAGCTATTCCTACTTACCTAGTGAGTACCTTTTTGTTTAAAACGAAGGTTTGCAAGAGTTTGACTTCTCCCATGGCAAAATATTTCTGGAGTAGTTCTCTTGACAAGAAATCTATGCATTGGGTGTCATGGAAAGAGTTAGCTACACCCAAGTGCAACGGTGGTATGGGTTTCTAAGACCTACACCAATTTAACCTTGTAGTGTTGGAAAAGCATGGATGGCATTTTTTGACAAATTCGAACTCCCTATGTAAAAGTGTTTTGAAAGGCCGACACTTTCGTGACACTGATTTCATGCAAGCATCCGCCCCCAAGCCGGCCTTGGCCATGTGGAAGGCGATCATTGCAGGAAGAGAGGCACCAAGGAATGGGTCGATTTCATGAGTGGGAGATGGTAGTACCATATCAGTGTGGAATGATAAGTGGATCCGAGGGACATTCTCTATGTCCCCACTCTTGAAGCCACCAAACACAAACATTGACAAAGTGTCCAATCTTATTGATTTAGATAACTGGTCCTAGCAACAAGATGTGATTAGAAGTAC
>NC_057797.1:435008419-435018709 GCF_018294505.1 Triticum aestivum | reverse complement strand
AAGGTGGTCTGGGCCCTCGTGTCGCTCCGCCACCCCTGCCCCCTCTGTCGAGATCGGGTGTCCAGTCGGTGGAGGCTACGGTCTGGCCGTCGCTGGTGCCCCGCGACTCCAGGTGGTTCTCAAGGTGGAAGAGGGACCGGCCGAGCTCTGCATCTCAAGGTGGTCTGGGCCCTCGTGTCGCTCCGCCACCCCTGCCCCCTCTGTCGAGATCGAGTGTCCAGTCGGTGGAGGCTACGGTCTGGCCGTCGCTGGTGCCCCGCGACTCCAGGTGGTTCTCAAGGTGGAAGAGGGACCGGCCGAGCTCTGCATCACCAGGCGGTTTGGGGTGGTGGATGATCTGGAGCGCCGGCTCCAGTTCGCCATGGTGGCGTACGTTGCGGGTTCAAGGCGAGTTCTTTCGATGGATCGGGTGAAGGAGATGCTGGAGAGCACGTTGGACATCGCCCCAGAGCTAATCTCGGTGCACCGCCACTGCTCGGAGGATTTTCTCATGGTCTTTTCCTCGGCGGCGCTCAGGAACAGGGTCTCGGCCTGCCCCTCCATCGAGGACCGCGGGGATCGTCTGGTTTTCAGGCCCTGGAACAGACAGTCGCAGGCTGTGCATTCGATACCGGGGTTCAAGGTGTGGCTAGAGCTTGAGGGGATCCCGCCCCATGCTTGGGATCGTTTGGTGGTTGAGGATCTACTGGGCTCGTCGTGCAAGCTCGATGCCGTCGCATCGAGACAGCTTCCCGCACGGACCTGTCCTCGTTCAAGGTCATGGCGTGGATGGCAGACCCGCAGTGCATCCCTACGCTGCGCTGGTTGGCGGTTCCGGAGCCGGGCGAGGAGCGGCCTCCGACATTGCTTCAGTACAAGGTGCTCATACACCTGGATGCGGTGATGGATCTGAGGGACGGCGGCGAGCCGTGGTTCTTCGAGGGCTCATCGGACAGCGGGCAAAGCGGCATGCCAGATCAGGACGGAGGCTTCCCTGGGTCATGTGCACAGATGCGTAGGTTGCAATAGCAGTTCGGAGTCAGGAAAAGCATGAACATAATCTTCTGTCCTATTCTCCAAGATGGACGGGCCTTCATTATTTGAGACCACCTATGAATAAGTATCTTTTCACCTCCAAGGGGAATTGAGTAGGTTGACATAAACATCATGTTGTGACCAAGCGCAAGTCTGACCCGACCATGGTCAGGCATCTGTATAGGAAAAATAGAACTCGGCAGTTCCTGTTTCAAGAAGATCACAGCTGTAAAACTATGTATAAGCAATAGTTTATGAACAACATATATAACATAAAATAGCTCGTACCATAAGTTTCTCGACACAGTTGGACTTGTTCAACGAGTGCAGTAGTGGCACACATATCCCACGTGGCCTTCCACCATTGAAACGCCCCACAAGGACCTCAAGACGATCAATAAAGTGTAGGAACTTGTGGATGTCGATCCAGTCAACTTCAGTGCCATTAGTAACAGCCGAGTTATTACAGAGTAACAAACGAGAAGACTGCTTAACTCTGAAAAAAAACCTATACGTGCCACCAATTATAAGAAAATATTAGTTAGAAGTAGCATCTTCGTGAGAGATTCGTTGCTACTTCTAAAGTTAAATTGTGATTACTTAGACATAATAGGTGGATTAAGAAGTAATCGAGGCAACAAGCAAGAACCAGATACAAAACTAACATAAATGAACAATTGGAACGATGTCGGGGTGGAAGATCGTAGTGAAGATGAGACCAGGTTCTGCTATTTCCATCAACATTCGTGCGCCAACTTTCAGTCCGTAACACTTGAGAAAGTTTATCCAAGTTCGGCCATAAAAAAAGCAGCGATCTTCTTGGTTCATGAACCCAACTCAGAACTTATATCCATGGCTTGTCTTCACTGTGACCATTAAACTAGTGTATTCAGTTATGGCAAGGCCGAGCATCTTGAGTACATGTGTTCTGGCAGAGCAAATAATACACTGCAGGAAAAATAATATGAGAACATAGCATGTTCAAAAAACCCCCACTCTCCCGGATATAAAAGAGGATTGTAGGAACATACTGTGCGCGTTTCAAAATGCTGTGTTAGGATGAGAAGGAACAAGTGTGGCGTCTCGCCGAGGGCGTAGAAACCTGTAGGGTACTCGCACTTTGGGCACTGCAATTGAAACACACTAGATTCAGTAGGAAGAAAAATGCATCAACGGCGGCGGCTGCCATCCTAGGATTACCTGCGACCAAGGGACTTGGGTTTATTGGGGATGGATGAAGAATTCATACCTGGTTCTCCATGAGAAAACCCTATGCAATCGCCGAGAGGAGGTTTTCTCTGAACAAGCAGACGAGGGAGAAGGGGATTCAGGCCCAGTGAAATATTGCCGCTTTGTCCGTCTAGCTTACTGCTAAAGCTGGAAAGGGGGGTTGTAATTTGATGGCTCATTGGGCATTACTGCGGCGGTACGACCGGGGTGTGTCTACCATGAAGTTGTGCACTCTAATTTGTGCATATGGCACATGGACCCCATAGCCGGTTGCCCCACATATCACCGAAAGGAAGTAGAAAGACAGGAGTAACTAGTTAGACATAAATATATTTTTTGACAGAGAGATACTCCCTCTGTAAAGAAATATACAAATATTTTATATCACAGGCTCACCTTGCCGAGAAATATACTCCCTCTGCAATGCACGAGCATTATGGGGGTTCAGCTTTTTTTATGGGGGTTCAGCTGAGAATATAATACTCAGATAGGCTCACGGTTCTGGACTTCGGGCCGCAGGCCGACCCTGCGTGTTTGGGGGCCCATGTGTCCTACCTCAGCGCTTTTCATATTGCAAGCGATCGGTACGGTGCTGGTTTTAGATGTTGTTGCAAGGTGAACACACAAAATTGAATAAAGCACGGCAGCTGTTGGAATGAAATCGAACGACAGTTCCTAACTAGCAATCAGAGTTGCAATTCTATCAACGATATACCATGTGATAAATAATACTGTCGTACTACTTATACACACAGGACACTTGTTTCACCATGCCAGATTACTACATCAAAATCTCTCGGAGGATAGATTACTTCGGCAGTTGCATGCTGCTATTGAAGAATTTCAAAGTTGATTTGGACCAGCTCTCCTTGCTGAGAAAGTTCGATTTTGACATCATCCCCTACCGCAAGATATGATTTAGATTTGAACCTTGACCATCCTTTAGCATCAATCATCATGCGACCATCCTTTGTACTTATGGTATATTGAGCAGATTCATTCACACCAAGGCTGCGCATGGTAAGAGAAACTTGGCCGCGGTCGCCCAGATTGTTGAACGACTCCCTCGTTGCTCTAGAAATTCTTTGTTTGCAAACAAGAAGACATACCCAAATAGTTAGATCAACATAGTGAATCATGTGAAACAACATGGAAAGAAAAAAGAACGAAGCACTTGGGCGACCAATGCTTACCAAGAAGGTGGACATGTCGGTTTTTGTAAGGACTTTGGTATATGAAGTGCGAACTGCAGCCCAGTCTGTTGCCGGTGCAACTGCACGGGCCGGAGCACATGCAAGTGCAAGTGTTGGTGCAGGTGCCGAAGCCGCCGCTGCCGGAGATGGTGCTCCTTGTAGAACTGGTGCTGGTGTTGGAGCAGGTGCCGGTGTCGATGCCCGATCCTCCGGTATATCAGACTGAACCGATGACGTGGTCGGTGCCCAATCCTAAGCTGTATCAGAATGAGCTGTTGCCGCTGTCAGTGCTAGAGCAACTGCCGGTGCTCGATCTGTGCAAAACATCAGTGATCGTGTCTGGTCTTCTATGATCAGCTTTCTAACTTGACTAGGATCCATGACCGTGATCCAGTCTTTTTCTTCATTTCTTTTAAACGCGAGAAGGACTAATTGTGGCGTTTTTGTTAAACCAAACTGCAGTTCATCATAGGGATTCAGCTTGTACTCAGACAACAGACTGATCCAATTTTTTCCAGTAATATAAGTGATGGACGGTGCCTTCGTTACTGACACGACATAAGAAGTGAAACCTGCAAAAATAGCCATCGTAGAGCAAACCAAACAGTTTATTCTGTGATGAATGTCACATGGCAAAACCTGCATAGTAAAATTGCAGGAAAAGAAAGAAAACATGACATTAAATCAATAAGATTTAGACAGTAAATCAACAAGGTTTACTTGATGTGACACGAGTGAATCCTTACCAGGAAATCACTATGTTGAAGTACTAAACAGAAGATTGATCGTCCAACTACGCGTGGCATGCAGGGGTCCCGCCTACTCCCACAAGCAGGACAGTCCAAAGGTCGTGACAAATCGTATGGACCAAACATCCATGGGGCTGGAAATCCTGGTGGGTGCGATAAACTCTGCAATGCATACAGATATTGGAGTGTAACCATAATTGATAGACCGTCCTCACAAAAAATATGATATGGATACTTCAAACTATACAGACAGAATTGAGTGGACAGACATTAACATAGACTGTTCTCAGGACTGACCACACACCAAAAGCGGCAGTACTAATAAACAATACAGGGTTCACAAACACAAATCAAGTACTGAACAATAGTACTTACTACAAACAATCAAAGTTTCACTAACTAAACTCTGCAGACTATTTTTTGCCACCGACCTACGGGATGAACCCCGCATAACTGACTAGGCCATGGATTTCGTGTGAGATGTCTATATGCACCATCACCATCTTGTCAACCTTGGAGAACCTAACAGAGTGGTCTTTCCACTCATAAACATGATGATGAAGACAGGCCGCATCAGATTTGTTGGGAAGCTTTACAAGAACCACACCCTTCATAATCGAAGGCACAACCAGGAAATTGTTGTGGTCAAGTACAGCCTCGAGAACATGCCTGACAACAATGCTATAGGAAAACACTAGTTCAGAACACGTGGCCACAAGGACACAGCAGCTGGATAGTTCAGCAGTAGAACTCATCATCAGGTCTTCTAGTTCACACGACATGACTTTGAGGACTTCATCTCCACCGCGGACCTGGTTCTAATTCAAACTGAAACCATATTTTATTACTACCTCCGTTCAGAAATATAAGATGATTTTCGATACTATACTCCATATATGACTACATATACGCATAGAAATGAGTGAACAAAGACACTAGAACAATTCTTCAAAGGCATGAGAGCAGAGGGATTACATGCAATATCCATAACACAAGTTACTGAGGCAAATATACCCTCTTAAAAGATAGCATTGATGTTCATAAAGTACTCCCTCCGTCCGAAAATTCTTGTCTTAGATTTGTCTAGATACGGATGTATCAAGTCACATTTTAGTATTAGATACATCCGTATCTAGACAAATCTAAGACAAGAAATTTGGGACAGAGGGAGTAGTTGAAAGTAATCTATAAGAAATCAGTGTCAACCTCTCGCATGTTTTGGTCAAAAGAGGAATTTAGAACCGTCATTTGGCACACAAAAATCACATGCAAGATCACCCAGAAAGTTGTACTACTAGTACTAGTACTACGTGTTAGATGAAAAAACACGATCAAGATCGAGAAAAAGATCGTCAAGAAGAGATATTACCTGGACTTGCTTAATGAGGGACCCCGGAGAGGGGGGCTTGGACAGGGCGATGGCTTTGAGCTTGTCTGCGGTAGTCTCAGCGGGGCGCTTGCGCTTCTTCGTAGCATGAGCCTCGACGGTTTTGGCCGGAGCCATAGACATCACTTCGGCCGGTGCTCCAGCGTCCATCAAGAAACTGTCAAATAGAAATAAAAGAAAAGAAACCATAATCACAAACCCAAAAGAAGAAAAGAGAGGGAGTTATAGGATCAGTCTCGGGGTTGCAAGACCAGGCCTTAGGCCAGAATCAACACCATTGATGCGCTCACCTTTCCTTCTTTGGGAGAGAAGAACAATGGCAGAAGCAGGTCGGGGTTTTCTTGAAGAAATGAGGAACAAGATGAGGCAGAAGCGAGGGTTGGGTAGAGAGGAAGCTCAGAGAGAAGAGTGAAATGATGGTTGCTTCGTTCGTCCAACTTATTGCTGGAAAGGAGGGGGTTTTGTGATTTGACAGCTCATTGGGCATTACTGCGGCGCTTCGATCGGGGTAGTCTACCGTCACTCTACTACGGAGTAATTTAGTGCATGGCTGGTGGACCCCGATGCTGGCTGTCCCACACGTCGGCGAAAGTGAGTAATTTAGTGCATGGCTGGAGGAGGATCCGCACGGTAGAGCGTGTCCACTGTTTTTTAGAAGAAAAAAATGATTACAGCAAGCGTTTCCACTCTTACGACGAAGGAGTGCGAAACACGACAGCCACTTGAACATACACAGTGCTCCTACTACTAGGCATGTGCAGTGGTTCATACGTCAGTACTACACAATCTTGTTGCTAGTGTAGTAAGATATGACGATAAGAAATGATGTTGTGCGCATGTCAACTACTCCTATATGTAACATAGTACCGCTTTTTCGATTGTCCGGTCGAGAATGAACGGTGAGATCAATGTTAATAGAACTAGGTCCACAGCGCACGGAGAGTACGGTGCTACAGTACTCCACGAAACATGAACCATATGAAGCACGAATAGTGTTAGGCAGGGTGTATGAAGGGTGCACGAGATGGGAGCAAAAGTTCCCTTCTCGACCCACTTTTGGGTGTTTGGCAGAGTGCATGAAGGGTGCATGAGTCCACACTAGTAGGTTGACAAAAATACACGAAGAGGAAACAACTATATTGAGATGAGAATGCAACTAAACACACCCACACGCTTTGTGCTACAGTGATTGATCTGCACCATCTGGGTTTGATCCAACAGTCATGTTGCGCTGAGACATGGACATGCCCATGCAGAGGGCGCCTAAACACCACCGAAGTCCCTCTGCTTCTCGAGGCGCACGACGTTGGTGATGCAGGGTGCAACCGCCCGCAGAGCCCGCTCCCGGTCGACGGGAGCCAGCTCGTCAAAGATGGCATCGAATGGCATGAATGGATTCCGGTGACGGAGCCCTGAAAGGATTCACCCGGCAACGGCGATGGCAGCCCGCAACCCCTCCTTGTCCAGCTCAGCCCCCACCATCGCGCGGAGACAGCTCAGCTCCTCGAAGATATAGGTGAAGAAGGAGACCAGGTCAGGAAGCCGCAGCTTGTTGAAGTCGACCGGGTGGTCGAACGGGTTTAGCCCGACGGCCGGCATCGTCGCGCTGGCACGATGGTAGGCATCGCGCAGCTGCAACACGTGCGTGGCAACTTGGTTCACCAAGTGGCTGAGGCGATCTTGGACCTCGTCATGATCGGCCCGCTCGCGCTCCAGCCGGCTCCCCTGACGGCCTATCGTATCTCCCGCTTTCTGCAGCAACGCCGCCGACACCTCGAGTATCTTTCTGGTGGACGCCTGCCGCTTTGAAGCTCCGTGAACTCCCGCACATAACGGAGGAGCATGGCACTCCTCTCCTCCTTGAGCTCATGGAGCTCCACGTCCTTGGCCCTGAGCTCCGCATCCTTGGCATGGAGCTCCTGTGTCAGGAGCCTCACCTCGGACTCCGTGATCTGCTGCACCGCCATGGCACTAGGTAGAAGCAATGGGGAGAGGAAGCAAAGGGGACAAAACGGCTGAAAGGCAATGCAATCTACGGGAAGGCAGAGGGAGCGGGGAATCTTTTGGTTTTCACCACGGTAAAACACCAGTCGATGACTTCTCACATCAGGGAGCAGTGGGTACAGGCGGAGTCATCATAACTAATTGCTGCCGCACCTGCTCCCGTCAATCAAAAAATTAAAAATCCTGCCGCGCCTACTCCCGTCAATCAAAAAATTAAAAATCCTGCCGCACCCAAACACCAGAGCAACGCCGCGGTGGATATTTAAATTTACATGCTGGCAAGTAGATAAAAAAAGGGGTGAAAAAACAAATGTGGCGGCGGCCTAGCTAATCGGTCGAACTAGCCCAACTAGCTAGCCACCGTGCTTCACTGATGTACTCGGAGGGAAAGGTAGTCTTTCATGATTTGACGACTCATTTACTTGCTTCGGTGCTATGACCGAGGAGGACCCATAAAACGCGCGGTAGGGCGTCCCACGTCAGGAAGAATATATGTGTGTACCACCCGGGAGGACCCCGAAACCGCGCGGTAGGATGTGCCACGTCTCAGCACGGAGGAAAAATATGCGTGTAAAAATATACTGTATCTCCATCTTCTCTAGTACACCAATTTTCAAACTTTGGATAGCCACCCACCGTGACGCAGAATCGTTTGCTAGCCATTGATTTCCTTCGCGGGTTGAATCGCCAACGTTTATCAAAGTTGAACCCTACTGATCCAACGGTTATGGTTAGTGGGATTCGCTCCCACGGTTGGGCGCCAAAACAAGGCTAGGAGGATCTTTCTAGAGCTTCAAGTGAGCACGCAGCTAGCCTCATATTGTGAAATGTTCCTGTTAATACTCTAGTACACACCAGAAGCATCTAAACAAATGTGCATGTAGAGACTAGCGGCCTATATTAGCAATTTGCTCGTCACATGAATACTGTCAAATGCATGTAGGGAAGTATTTTTTTCTCAAAATAATTAGAACACAGTAGAAAAAAAGTGTACGCATGGCAATATATTTGTTCGCTGAGTGAAATATTCAAAATATCATTATAAATTTTAGATTTAGACTTTACTTTATTTTTCTTAAGGGGACACTAAGTTACTTAAATTGCTGTGCGGTCGACAACACATAGATGAGATAGAGTTTATGAGAAAACGCTGACTTGAAAGTATGGAAAGATGAAAATTATAACATCAAATTAATTTTACCTATATTATAAGTTTGAATTTGAAAAACTAAAAGATTTCAGAAACACGCCCTTATCATTTCTTTTGGAATAAAACTATATGCTTTTTTCTAATGCATTCTTCATATATAAATTCATTGTAATACTCTGATTTTTATGAGATAGGATATTTACTTTTAATCTAACGTGCAAAGCACGTACAAATTACTAGTCCGTGCGTCTAAATGCAGAAGGGGAGGAGAGAGAGAGAGAGAGCACACATGGAACCCACCAGTAAGTGAAGGCGAATAGTACTAAAAATAATATTACATGTTACCCATTAATTAGGCTGTGGTAATATAAAAACATTATGTGAACAAAGGGGGTACAACAAACATTGCTATTCTACGTATGTTGCCTACTCTTGACGTGCGGCTTAAAGGCCAGGTCGCATGTTCGATCCTCGTCCTTTATTTTTTATTTTGTATATGGGACCAAATTTGTTTCATGACATGTGGGCCCCTCGGTGTGTAGTTTGTACCACTTTAATTTGTGGATCGAAATTTGTTCCATTCCAAGTGGACTATCGGTGTGTAGTTTTGTAGCTTATTTATAATAATTAAAGAGAACAACATAGTTTTTTCAATAATACCATGGTGCAATGTTGAAGGCGAGAAAGGACGTGCGAGAGAGCGATGATCGAGCCAGAGGGAAATCAACTAGGGCAGTTGCGTGGGTTGCAACGGTGTTTGGAGTAGTTGTGGGCCGAATGCTACGAAAATATAATCAAAACCGACCGGAATAAATGCCTACACAAATTAATCCAAGGTTGGAGTGCCCCTCGCAATGTAAATAGCTCTGGCTTTGCGAGGGATGGAGAGGTAGTAGCTTCAATGCGTGGAAGACACGGTGTGAGAAAGCATGGTCAATCGAGAGACATATAGATAGAGAGACAAAGTGAGTGTGGTCCGACATTCATTGAACAAATATATATGCTCTGGAGAGATATTGTCCGATTGAGCTTTTTGGCAAGGGTAAGGGCTGTAAGATAGAGCTTGAGAGATGATCCAGTCACAGACGTGTAGATATATTTTGTGCTTGGGAGGAAGCAAGGTCAACCGATCACATAGGGTCGCCGTGCGATCGAAAGAGTGAGACTGGTTGGAGAGAGTGACCTAGATAGACGATGTGCGTGAGCGAGTATACAATGTGAATAGGTCGAATTGGGCTCAAACATGGTGATATATCGTTTTTGTCCGAGAAAGAGCAAGGTCAATCGAGACATACACACAGAGAGAGAGAGAGAGAGAGAGAGATTGAGTGAGCGTGGCCCACCATGAGGTCGAAAGAGTGGTGGCGGCTTGGATGGACTGACCTAGATAGACAATCTGCGTGAGAGAGTATAGAGTGTGTCGATCGAGGCCCGAACAGGGAGATATATCATTTGTGTGTGAAGGAAAACGAGGTTAAACAAGACTCAGATAAAGAGAGCAAGATTGAGCGAGTGTGGCCCGCCGTGCGGAAGAAAGAGTGAGACAGTCTCGAGGGAGTGACC